>NW_027591701.1:0-77549 GCF_964213995.1 Mustelus asterias
TGTGCCGTGGTCCCGCGCAAGTCACTGTGCTCCGTCGGAATGCAGTTAATAACTGATGGCACACCGGATAGAAACCTACTGCAATACGTTCTCGGCACACAAGATGGTGGGCCCTAACACATTTAGTGTTGAGTGATTGGGACAGACATGGTTCATGATCTAGCTGAAATCTCAAAAGGAAAAGCATAACACAGATTCTAATCCTCTATTGCGGTGAATGTAAATCTTAATGGGATGAGTTCCGGTGTAATCCAACCAGCCTAAAGGAGTAAACATGGCAGAAAAGCAAGAGAGCTGCGTGCGCAGTTTCACAAACATAGCCTTTTTAGAAAGTGTGTTCGCATCATGGAATCGCAACCTCCAGCGTCGATGGAGAGTAGACATGGCTCTTTGAAAGAGCAATCTGCTTAGTGCCCCCCTGCCACAAGTTCCTGAGCACCTGTTCAACTCTCCCCTCAGTTCGTTAGGGATTCTGTTTCCACGTCTCTCCCAGATTTTTTGCTCTTGATTTTGATTCTCTCCTCCTCTCCAGAAGGGTGGCACAGTGGTTAGCACTGCTGCCTCACAACGCCAGGGACCTGGGTTCGATTCCCGCCCTGGGTCAATCTCTGTGCAGTTTGTATGTTCTACCCGTGCCTGCGTGGGTTTCTTCTCGGTGCTCCGGTTTCCTCCTGCAGTCCAAAGATCTGCACCTGAGGTGGATTTGTCATGCTAAATTGATCCTCCTTGTCCCAAGATGTGTAACTTCGGGGGATTAACCATGGTGAATGTGCAGGGTCATGGTGATGGGGCGTGAGGATGGGTCTGGGTAAGATGCTCTTCTGGAGAGTCGGTGCAGGCTCGATGGGTCAAATGTTAAGATTTTACAAATGGATTTTACCCCTCTCTTGTCAGTACCTCTCATTATCTTAACCCTTTTTAGGCAGTCATTGCTTAACATGCTCTGTTCCGACAGGCAGTCCAAACTATCCCGACCTTGCCTCAGAACTGCAGTTCTTCATCCCTGTACACCATCTCAGCATTTTCAATCTTCTCTGAAGTGCAGTGCCCAGAATTATCTGCAACACTGCCAGGTCCATGTGGCTTCATTGTGTGCAGTTAAAAAAAGAATTTCTGTGGTGCCTTTTGCAATCACAGGAGAGTCTGAATGACTGGATGGCCAGTCAAGTACTTTCAAAGCCATAGCCCGAGTCAATGCAGCGGCCAGTTAGCACGCAGCCACCTACAAGATGCACCGCAGCAACTCGCCAAGGCTCCATCGGCAGCACCTTCCAAACCTGCGGCCTCTCATCCCCTAGAAGGGAGAGGGCAGCAGAGCCACACCACCGCCTGCAAGGGCCCCCCTGAGCCACCCAACATCCTCACTTGGGACTGTATTGGCCATTCCTTTACTGCTGTTGGGTCAAACTCCTGCAAGCGCTGTGGGTGTATGAACACCATACAGACTGCAGCGGTTCAAGAAGGCAGCTCGTCACCATCTTCTCAAGGGGCAATTTGAGATGGGCAATAAATGCTGGATCTGGCAGCGATGCCTACGTCCCATGAAAGAAAAAAGCAAGCTCCCACACGGTATACCTAATCCTAGGAATATCAGTGCGCTGGGGCTGTAGGTAATGTTGTTACAGGTACCACGACTGTACTGGTTGCATAACGTCTGGCTTCTGCTTCAATGGGGGAGGATACTGAGAATATTCATCACTCTGGGAACTCTCGTTGACATTGCCCAACATAAAATAAGTGTGGACTACCCGAAAGGCAAAGGCTGCCATTGTGGCAGCGTTTTGTTTCGCTGTTGGTTATTAGACAGAAGGAACTACACAGCAAATATTGAGCTTTTCCAGCCCTTGAGGTGCGCAGGATGTTTGTCCAGCATGGAGGGAACTTTGCAAGCACCCCAGCCCCTTCCTGAGGATGTGTTTCTGGACATCAAGGTCTTAATCTGAAGACAGTGATCAGTGGAGACAGGCTTTCATTTTCCTTATTACAGGAATGAGTTAGCTTTGTTTGCATTTTAACAGGCACGAAATAAGCTTTTAATGTTTTGATGCGCCAATGCTCAGTTGGTGAATTTAGCTCTGCATTTCTCCTTGAGAGCCCTTGGTCCCTTCTGGAACCTACGAACTGGCACACGAGATGGTTACCTTAGCTTTATTGCCGACAATCGCGTTCCACCCTTGGAAATGGCTAACTTATTTGTCCTCACCCTCTTTAACAGCGGTTCATGAACTGGTCCCTGGCCCTGGTTGGTCAACTGAAAGGTTTTGGATGAGATTTGGGCACGGTTCCCCAGTCTACCTCCGATCTCTGAAAGAATCCGTGTTGACATTTGGATCTCTGGGCCAACAGTGTAATCGAGTAACTTGAGAAGTGATAAAAATATCTGAGATTAAAAAATGCCATTGAACTCTTGAGAGTCAGTACTCAACACCAGCAATCCATATTGTCTCTTGCCATTCCCACTCCCATCATTGTTGGTTGTCCCTTCACTGGTTTCCACAGGTTACCCTCTTTGGGAATCCCTCCTTAAACCTGTCCATGTGTCTCTGCTAAGATTGCTCGTTAAATTCTGACCTCCTTGACCAAGCTGTCCAGGGCTCCTTCGTCCTGGTGTCAGTTTTGTCTGTTTACGCGAGTGTGAAGTGGCTTTGGGTGTTTTTGCCAAGTTATCAAAGGGGAAATTATAAATGCAAGTGGCTTTACAAAGCAGCGCTTGATTGTCATGCGGACGTCGTGGCCATTTGTTGCCAAGCTGAAAGAGGTTCCTGGCACCAGCCCAGGCCCTGCTGTCTCCTGGCACTGTGTACCCGAGGTTCCAGCCCCTTTCACGTTGCCTTGCACCTCGGTGTGCAGAGTGATGCCACCCTGGAGTTTTTAATCCTTCCCGAGAGAGAGGAACTGGAATTGCTGTCCACAGTGAGAGGCTGTTGATGATCATAAACAGTTAAGCCTCACCAGTCGGCCATCTCCCGACATTTCAGTCTGAATAAGTCTTGTTTCAGGAAGGGACTGCCTACTATTTATTTGGGCTGAGATCAAAGGCTGTGGTGCCATTCCACGCCGGCGCAGTAGAGATTCGTTGCGGGTATGTTGTTGCGAGGCTGTGCCACTGGCCAGTCTTGCTCGTGTCTGCGCACCTGTGCACTGCGTCTACCGACTATGGCTCAAGGCAGCCAATGTGGAAACACACCTTTGTGATTCTGTGTCTGCGTGTGCACGCTTTTATTTGTTTTTGTTGCTTTCTCGTCACTCTTCGGGTTCATTGCCCCCACTACCCCACACAGGATAGGGTGTGCCCGCCTGCCTCCAGCACTGCCTCTGCGGTATTTGCCTGCCCATGGCAGGGCATGGATAATGAGTGTTTCAGCTGTCTGTTGGCTGTTTTTGACCAACGTAGAAGCGGTTTTAAAGGACTAGAACTTCAGGTGATAGCGAGGAACCTAACCCGTATGCAGTGACGCAGATCCATTGGAAAGAGGGGGGGGGGTTCCACCAGTGCAGGGAACAAGCGCATTGCAGTGGTGGCAGGCAAAGGCTTTGGGCCAATTTGTTCGCTGCATTAAAAGAAGCACGGGTGTCTCCCACTGTGCTGACACTCCAGCCGTTTCCCACTCCGAGAATCTTGCTTCCTTCCACCCATTGGTGACATCTAACCCTGCACGCCGGGATGATGGCTCCAGTTCTGTCTGTGAAATTGCCATTGGGGTGTGGGTGGCAGGGGCAGCTAAAAGATCCATTGTTTTCCATCTCAAGCAGCCCTCTTGCCATTTTGATGGAAGCTCGTTTTTCTCTCCAGACTAAGAGTGAGTATGTTGCTTTTGTGAAGCAGTTTCTCATTTTGTGTGGTTTCCATGAGTGCACGGTGCTCAGTGAAAGCATGTTGTCTTCACTTGAGAAAGAAAGATATGACGTTTTCCGCAGGGGCGCACTGGTTCTTAACTCCATGTGCTGCTGTGCTCTGATTTCACAACAGCCGCTCTTAATAACGGCAGGAATATTTTCACAAGAAGAGAAATGAGTTCAGATCCTTCCTGTGTGTCAGCCAGCTAGCGGCTCCAAGCCCCAAGAGGCTGACTGACCTCTGTGCCAAAAAACTCTAGCTCAATCGCTATCCATTGTAAATACCTGATCATGGTCTTAACTCAGTGCCACCATCCTGAGGTAGGGAATCGCTCCTTAACTCTGTAACCCCCGATAGACCCTCAATCCCTGCTATCTATCTACCTTCCGATAGACCCTCAACCCTCACTATCTATATAACCCCCGATAGACCCTCAACCCTCACTATCTATATAACCCCCGATAGACCTCAACCCTCACTATATAACCCCCGATAGACCTCAACCCTCACTATATAACCCCCGATAGACCTCAACCCTCATTATATAACCTCCGATAGACCCTCAATCCCTCACTATCTATCTACCTTCCGATAGACCCTCAACCCTCGGTATCTATATAACCCCCGATAGACCCTCAACCCTCACTATCTATATAACCCCCGATAGACCCTCAACCCTCACTATCTATATAACCCTCGATAGACCCTCAGTCCCTCACTATCTATCTACCTTCCGATAGACCCTCAACCCTCGGTATCTATATAACCTCCGATAGACCCTCAATCCCTCACTATCTATATAACCTCCGATAGACCCTCAACCCTCACTATCTATATAACCCCCGATAGACCCTCAGTCCCTCACTATCTATCTACCTTCCGATAGACCCTCAACCCTCACTATCTATATAACCCCTGATAGACCCTCAACCCTCACTATCTATATAACCCCCGATAGACCCTCAGTCCCTCACTATCTATCTACCTTCCGATAGACCCTCAACCCTCGGTATCTATATAACCCCCGATAGACCTCAACCCTCACTATATAACCTCCGATAGACCCTCAATCCCTCACTATCTATCTACCTTCCGATAGACCCTCAACCCTCGGTATCTATATAACCCCCGATAGACCCTCAACCCTCACTATCTATATAACCCCCGATAGACCTCAACCCTCACTATCTATATAACCCCCGATAGACCCTCAACCCTCACTATCTATATAACCCCCGATAGACCCTCAACCCTCACTATCTATATAACCCCCGATAGACCCTCAACCCTTCTTTCAAAAGATCTTTCAAATGTCACTGGAGTCAGGGAAAGTCCCAGAGGATTGGAAAATCGCTGTTGTAACCCCACTGTTCAAGAAGGGAACAAGAAAAAAGATGGAAAATTATAGGCCAATTAGCCTAACCTCAGTTGTTGGCAAAATTCCAGAATCCATCGTTAAGGATGAGATTTCTAAATTCTTGGAAGTGCAGGGTCGGATTAAGACAAGTCAGCATGGATTTAGTAAGGGGAGGTCGTGCCTGACAAACCTGTTAGAGTTCTTTGAAGAGATAACAAATAGGTTAGACCAAGGAGAGCCAATGGATGTTATCTATCTTGACTTCCAAAAGGCCTTTGACAAGGTGCCTCACGGGAGACTGCTGAGTAAAATAAGGGCCCATGGTATTCGAGGCAAGGTACTAACATGGATTGACGATTGGCTGTCAGACAGAAGGCAGAGAGTTGGGATAAAAGGTTCTTTCTCAGAATGGCAACCGGTGACAAGTGGTGTCCCGCAGGGTTCAGTGTTGGGGCCACAGCTGTTCTCTTTATATATTAACGATCTAGATGACGGGACTGGGAGCATTCTGGCCAAGTTTGCCGATGATACAAAGATAGGTGGAGGGACAGGTAGTATTGAGGAGGTGGGGAGGCTGCAGAAAGATTTAGACAGTTTAGGAGAGTGGTCCAAGAAGTGGCTGATGAAATTCAACGTGGGCAAGTGCGAGGTCGTACACTTTGGAAAAAAGAATAGAGGCATGGACTATTTTCTAAACGGTGACAAAATTCATAATGCTAAAGTGCAAAGGGACTTGGGAGTCCTAGTCCAGGATTCTCTAAAGGTAAACTTGCAGGTTGAGTCCGTAATTAAGAAAGCAAATGTAATGTTGTCATTTATCTCAAGAGGCTTGGAATACAAAAGCAGGGATGTACTTCTGAGGCTTTATAAAGCACTGGTTAGGCTCCAGAGAACATAGAACATAGAACAGTACAGCACAGAACAGGCCCTTCGGCCCACGATGTTGTGCCGAGCTTTATCTGAAACCAAGATCAAGCTATCCCACTCCCTATCATCCTGGTGTGCTCCATGTGCCTATCCAATAACCGCTTAAATGTTTCTAAAGTGTCTGACTCCACTATCACTGCAGGCAGTCCATTCCACACCCCAACCACTCTCTGCGTAAAGAACCTACCTCTGATATCCGTCCTGTATCTCCCACCACGAACCCTATAGTTATGCCCCCTTGTAATAGCTCCATCCACCCGAGGAAATAGTCTTTGAACGTTCACTCTATCTATCCCCTTCATCATTTTATACACCTCTATTAAGTCTCCCCTCAGCCTCCTCCGCTCCAGAGAGAACAGCCCTAGCTCCCTCAACCTTTCCTCATATGACCTACCCTCCAAACCAGGCAGCATCCTGGTAAATCTCCTCTGCACTCTTTCCAGCGCTTCCACATCCTTCTTATAGTGAGGTGACCAGAACTGCACACAATATTCCAAATGTGGTCTCACCAAGGTCCTGTACAGTTGCAGCATAACCCCACGGCTCTTAAACTCCAACCCCCTGTTAATAAAAGCTAACACACTATAGGCCTGAATCACCTCACATTTATCAGGGTTAAACTCCATTTGCCATTTTTCAGCCCAGCTTTGCATCCTATCTATGTCTCTTTGCAGCCTACAACAGCCCTCCACCTCATCCACTACTCCACCAATCTTGGTGTCATCAGCAAATTTACTGATCCACCCTTCAGCCCCCTCCTCTAAATCATTAATAAAAATCACAAAGAGCAGAGGACCAAGCACTGATCTCTGTGGCACTCCGCTAGCAACCTGCCTCCAATCCGAAAATTTTCCATTGACCACCACCCTCTGTCTTCGATCAGATAGCCAGTTACCTATCCAATCGGCCAACTTTCCCTCTATCCCACACCTCCTCACTTTCATCATAAGCCGACCATGGGGGACCTTATCAAACGCCTTACTAAAATCCATGTATATCATATAAACCCGACAGTGCAGAAGGAGGCCATTTGGCCCATCGAGTCTGCACCGACCACAATCCCACCCAGGCCCTACCCCCATATCCCTACACATTTACCCGCTAATCCCTCTAACCTACACATCTCATGACTCTAAGAGGCAATCTTTAGCATGGCCAATCAACCTGACCCGCACATCTTTGGACTATGACATCAACTGCCCTACCTTCATCAACACACTTAGAAACCTCCTCAAAAAATTCAATCAAATTTGTGAGGCACGACTTGCCCTTCACGAAACCGTGCTGACTATTCCGGATTAATCCGCATCTTTCTAAATGGTCGTAAATCCCATCCCTAAAGACGTTTTCCATCAATTTACCAACCACCGAAGTAAGACTAATCGGTCTATAATTACCAAGGTCATTTCTATTCCCTTTCTTAAACAGAGGAGCAACATTCGCCACTCTCCAGTCCTCTGGCACCATCCCTGTGGACAGTGAGGACCCAAAGATCAAAGCCAAAGGCTCCGTAATCTCATCCCTTGCCTCCCAAAGAATCCTAGGATATATTTCATCAGGCCCAGGGGACTTATCGACCTTCAGTTTATTCAAAACTGCCAGTACATCCTCCCTCCGAACATCTATTTCCTCCAGCCTATTAGCCTGTAACACCTCTTCCTCAAAAACATGGCGCCCTCCCCTTGGTGAAAACTGAAGAAAAGTATTATTCATCACCTCGCCTATCTCTACTGACTCCATACACAAGTTCCCACCACTAGAACATAGAACAGTACAGCACAGAACAGGCCCTTCAGCCCACGATGTTGTGCCAAGCTTTATCTGAAACCAAGATCAAGCTATCCCACTCCCTATCATCCTGGTGTGCTCCATGTGCCTATCCAATAACCGCTTAAATGTTCCTAAAGTGTCTGACTCCACTATCACTGCAGGCAGTCCATTCCACACCCCAACCACTCTCTGTGTAAAGAACCTACCTCTTATATCCTTCCTGTATCTCCCACCACGAACCCTATAGTTATGCCCCCTTGTAATAGCTCCATCCACCCGAGGAAATAGTCTTTGAACGTTCACTCTATCTATCCCCTTCATCATTTTATAAACCTCTATTAAGTCTCCCCTCAGCCTCCTCCGCTCCAGAGAGAACAGCCCTAGCTCCCTCAACCTTTCCTCATAAGACCTACCCTCCAAACCAGGCAGCATCCTGGTAAATCTCCTCTGCACTCTTTCCAGCGCTTCCACATCCTTCCTATAGTGAGGTGACCAGAACTGCACACAATACTCCAAATGTGGTCTCACCAAGGTCCTGTTCAGTTGCAACATAACCCCACGGCTCTTAAACTCCAACCCCCTGTTAATAAAAGCTAAGACACTATAGGCCTTCTTCACAGCTCTATCCACTTGAGTGGCAACCTTTAGAGATCTGTGGATATGAACCCCAAGATCTCTCTGTTCCTCCACAGTCTTCAGAACCCTACCTTTGACCCTGTAATCCACATTTAAATTAGTCCTACCAAAATGAATCACCTCACATTTATCAGGGTTAAACTCCATTTGCCATTTCTCAGCCCAGCTTTGCATCCTATCTATGTCTCTTTGCAGCCTACAACAACCCTCCACCTCATCCACTACTCCACCAATCTTGGTGTCATCAGCAAATTTACTGATCCACCCTTCAGCCCCCTTTTCTAAGTCATTAATAAAAATCACAAAGAGCAGAGGACCAAGCACTGATCCCTGCGGCACTCCGCTAGCAACCTGCCTCCAATCCGAAAATTTTCCATTGACCACCACTCTCTGTCTTCGATCAGACAGTAAGAAGTTTAACAACACCAGGTTAAAGTCCAACAGGTTTATTTGGTAGCAAAAGCCACACAAGCTTTCGATCAGACAGCCAGTTACCTATCCAATCGGCCAACTTTCCCTCTATCCCACACCTCCTCACTTTCATCATAAGCCGACCATGGGGGACCTTATCAAACGCCTTACTAAAATCCATGTATATGACATCAACTGCCCTACCTTCATCAACAGACTTAGATACCTCCTCAAAAGATTCTATCAAATTTGTGAGGCACGACTTGCCCTTCACAAATCCATGCTGACTATCCCGGATTAATCCGCATCTTTCTAAATGGTCGTCAATCCCATCTCTAAGGACCTTTTCCATCAATTTACCAACCACCGAAGTAAGACTAACCGGTCTATAATTACCAGGGTCATTTCTATTCCCTTTCTTAAACAGAGGAACAACATTCGCCATTCTCCAGTCCTCTGGCACCATCCCCGTGGACAGCGAGGACCCAAGGATCAAAGCCAAAGGCTCTGCAATCTCATCCCTTGCCTCCCAAAGAATCCTAGGATACATTACTGTCCTTGACCGGCCCTAACCTCACCCTGGTCATTCTTTTATTCCTCACATAAGAGTTAAACGCCTTGGGGTTTTCCTTGATCCGACCCGCCAAGGACAACTCATGTCCCCTGCTAGCTCTCCTAAGCCCCTTTTTCAGCTCATTCCTTGCTAACTTGTAACCCTCAATCGAGCCATCTGAACCTTGTTTCCTCATCCCTACATAAGCTTCCCTCTTCCTTTTCACAAGACATTCCACCTCTTTCGTGAACCATGGTCCCCTCACTCGGTCATTTCCTCCCTGCCTGAGAGGGACATACCTATCAAGGACACCCAGTATTTGTTCCTTGAAAAAGTTCCACTTTTCATGAGTGCCTTTCCCTGACAGTTTCTGTTCCCATCTGATGCCCCCTAATTCTTGCCTAATCGCATCATAATGACCTCTCCCCCAATTGTAAACCTTGCCCTGCCGTACGGCCCTATCCCTCTCCATTGCAATAACAAAAGACACCGAATTGTGGTCACTATCTCCAAAGTGCTGTCCCACAACCAAATCTAACACTTGGCCCGGTTCATTTCCCAGTACCAAATCCAATGTGGCCTCGCCTCTTGTCGGCCTTTCCACATATTGTGTCAGGAAACCCTCCTGCACACACTGCACAAAAACTGCCCCATCCGAACTATTTGACCTACAAAGGTTCCAATCAATATTTGGAAAGTTAAAGTCCCCCATGACAACTACCCTGTGACCCCCACACATATCCATATTCTGCTTAGCAATTTCTTCCTCCACATCTCTATGACTATTTGGGGGCCTATAGTAAACTCCTAACAACGTGACCGCTCCTTTCCTATTTCTAACCTCAGCCCATATTACCTCAGTGTGCAGATCCCCCTCGAAGTGCCTTTCCGCAGCCGTTAGACTATCCTTGATTAACAATGCCACTCCTCCACCTCTTTTACCAGCTTCCCTACACTTACTGAAACCTACCAACTCCTCCCTGTCTGCTCGGAACATTGTCCTGTAGAACTCTAGACAGACATTCCTTGAAAAACTGCCACCTCGCTTCAGTAGATTTCCTCGAGAATATCTCCTTCCAATTTACCCCTCTAATTTGCTGCCTTATGTCTTCAAATTTCCCCTTACTCCATATAAACGCTTTCCTAGCTTGCCTGATCCTCTCTTCTTCCAATGCAAGCATAAAGGAGATAGAGTTATGATCGCTATCCCCAAGATGCTCTCCCACTGAGAGATCTGACACCTGTCCAGGTTCATTGGTCAGTATCAGATCAAGTACAGCCTCTCCTCTTGTAGGCTTGTCCACATGCTGTATCAGGAAACCCTCCTGAACACACCTAACGAACTCCTCCCCATCCAATCTCCTTACCCTAGGGATCTTCCAATCTATGTTTGGGAAATTAAAGTCTCCCATCACAACAACTCTGCTATTATTGCAACTCTCCAGGATCTGTTTCCCTATCTGCTCCTCCATCTCCCTGTCACTGTTGGGCAGCCTATAGAAAACTCCCAGCAAAATGATCGACCCCTTCCCACTCCGAACTTCCACCCACAGAGACTCTGTAGACAATCCCTCCATAGCATACACCTTCTCTACAGCTGTGACACTATTCCTGATCAGCAGTGCCACTCCACCCTCTCTCTTGCCTCCCTCCCTGTCCTTCCTGAAACATCTGAATCCCGGCACCTGTAGTATCCAGTCCTGTCCGTGAGACATCCAAGTCTCCGTAATGGCCACCACATCATACTTCCAGGCATCGATCCACGCTCTGAGCTCATCCCCTTTATTCACTATACTCCTGGCATTAAAGTAAACACATCTCAATCCTTATGCATGTATGAGTATACACTGTAAAGTGTTGTTTCTTGCGCGCTATACAGACAAAGCATACCGTTCATAGAGAAGGAAAGGAGATGGTACAGAATGTACTGTTAGAGTTATAGCTAGGGTGTAGAGAAGGATCAACTTAATGTGAGGTCCATTCAAAAGTCTTTACAGCAGCAGGGAAGAAGCTGCTCCTATGTTGGTTGGTACGTGCCCTCAGGCTTTTGTATCTTTTTCCTGAAAGAAAGTGGTGTCTGGGGTGGGTGGGGTCCTTGATTATGCGGGCTGCTTTTCCGAAACAGCGGGAAATGTAGACAGTGTCAGTGGATGGGAGGCTGGTTTGTGTGATGGACTGGGCTTCGTTCACAACCCTTTGTAGTTTCTTGCGATCTTGGGGAGAGCAGGAGCCATACCAAGCTGTGATACAACCGGAAAGGATGCTTTCTATGGTGTATCTGTAAAAGTGAGAGTCGTAGCGGACATGCCGAATTTTCTTAGCCTTCTGAGAAAGTAGAGGCGTTGGTGGGCTTTCTTAACTATAGTGTCGGCGTGGGGGGATCAGGACAGGTTGTTGGTGAACTGGACACCTAAAAACTTGAAGCTCCTGACCCTTTCTACTTCATCCCCATTGATGTAGAGAGTGGCATGTCCTCCACGACACTTCCTGAAGGCAATGACTATCTCCTTTGTTTTCCCAGAGTTGAAATGTCCAATACTTGGGGGCATGCACTTAAGGTGAGAGGGGGAAAGTTCAAAGGAGATGTGAGGGGCAAGGTTTTGGCGGTAGGTGTCTGGAATGCGCTACCAGGGGTGGTGGTGCAGGATAGGGGCGGAAGAGGCTTTTGGATAAGCACATGAATATGCCAGGAATAGAGAGATATGGACCAAGGGCAAGCAGAAGGGATTAGTTTAATTTGGGGCCATGTACGGCACAGCATCATGGACCAAAGGGCCTGTTCCTGTGCTGCATTATTCTGTGTACCTGGATCTGCACCTCAAGCACTGTGAGCTCGAAGACTATGGGCTGGGTTCAGGAAGATGAGATTAGAAAGGGCGCCTGGGTGTTTTTGGGTCAGCATGGACAAGAAGGGCCAAATGGTCACCTTGTATGCTGTATCATTTCTATTATACTATGATTGGATAGCTTCAGCATGATGGGCTGAATTCCCTCCATTGCTGTGCGGCTCTGTCTGCGTCTGTACAGTGAGAGCTGCTCAGTGAACACTTGGACAAACTTCCAATGCAGCCTCTCAGGCTGTCTGGGTCACTCAGAATGGCAGCAGAAGCTGCCTTGCTTCTTTCAAATATCTTTCATCTCCTTACGTCCTTTTGTCTTTGTATATCCTCAGGGTAGTTGGCACAGAGGAGAGGATACCCATCCCACTGATGGATTATATACTCAACGTGGTAAGTGAGTTGTTACTGCTGTGTCTGCTGAGCTAAGAGGCGATGCACCAGTACTGTACCCCAGTGTTATAGAACAAAGAACAATACAGCACAGGAACAGGCCCTTCGGCCCTCCAAGCCCGTGCCGCTCCCTGGTCCAAACTAGACCATTCTTTTGTATCCCTCCATTCCCACTCCGTTCATATGGCTGTCTAGATAAGTCTTAAACGTTCCCAGTGTGTCCGCCTCCACCACCTTGCCCGGCAGCGCATTCCAGGCCCCCACCACCCTCTGTGTAAAATATGTCCTTCTGATATCTGTGTTAAACCTCCCCCCCGCTCACCTTGAACCTATGACCCCTCGTGAACGTCACCACCGACCTGGGGAAAAGCTTCCCACCGTTCACCCTATCTATGCCTTTCATAATTTTATACACCTCTAATAAGTCTCCCCTCATCCTCCGTCTTTCCAGGGAGAACAACCCCAGTTTACCCAATCTCTCCTCATAACTAAGCCCCTCCATACCAGGCAACATCCTGGTAAACCTCCTCTGTACTCTCTCCAAAGCCTCCACGTCCTTCTGGTAGTGTGGCGACCAGAACTGGACGCAGTACATGGCCCCAGTTATACAGTGACAGACCCAGTTATACAGTGACAGACCCGTCCCCACCAGTACTGTACCCCAGTGTTATACAGTGACAGACCCGTCCCCACCAGTACTGTACCCCAGTGTTATACAGTGACAGACCCGTCCCCACCAGGACTGTACCCCAGTGTAATACAGTGACAGACCCGTCCCCACCAGTACTGTACCCCAGTGTTATACAGTGACAGACCCGTCCCCACCAGTACTGTACCCCTATGTTATACAGTGACGGACCCGTCCCCACCAGTACTGTCCCCTAGTGTTATACAGTGACAGACCCGTCCTCACCAGTACTGTATTCCAGTGTTATACAGTGATGGACCTGTCCCAACCTGTCCTGTACACCAGTGTTATAGTGACAGACTTGTCCCCACCAATACTGTATCCCATCGTTATTCAGCGATAGACCGTCCCCACCAGTACTGTGCCCCAGTGTGATACAGTGATGGACCCGTCCCCACCAGTACTGCATCCCAGTGTTATACAGTGACAGACCCGTCCCCACCTATACTGTACCCAGTGTTATCCAGTGACAGTCCCGTCCCCACCAGTACTGTGCCCCAGTGTGATAGTGACAGACACATCCCCACCAGTACTGTGCTCCAGTGTTATACAACGACAGACCCGTCCCCACTACTACTGTACCCCAGTGTGATAGTGACAGACCTGTCCCCACCAGTACTGTACCCCAGTGTTATACAGTGGCAGACCCGTCCCCACCAGTACTGTACCCCAGTGTTATACAGTGACAGACCCGTCCCCATCAGTACTGTACCCCAGTGTTATAGTGACATACCTGTCCCCACCAGTACTGTACCCCTGTGTTATACAGCGACACACCTGTCCGCACCAGTACTGTATCCCAGTGTTATAGTGCCAGACCTGTCCTCACCAATACTGTACCCCAGTGTTATACAGTGACAGACCCGTCCCCACCAGTACTGTGCCCCAGTGTTGGACAGGGACAGACCTGTCCCCACCAGTACTGTCCCCCAGGGTTACACAGTGACTGACCCGTCCCCACCAGTACTGTCCCCCAGTGTTATACAGTGACATACCCGTCCCCACCAGTACTGTACCCCAGTGTTATACAGTGACAGACCCGTCCCCACCAGTACTGTACCCAGTGTTATACAGTGACAGACCCGTCCCCACCAGTACTGTCCCCCAGTGTTATACATTGACAGACCCGTCCCCACCAGTACTGTCCCCCAGGGTTACACAGTGACTGAACCGTCCCCACCAGTACTGTACCCCAGTGTTATACAGAGACAGACCCGTCCCCACCAGTACTGTAACCCAGTGTAATACAGTGACAGACCCGTCCCCACCAGTACTGTACCCCAGTGTTATACAGTGACAGACCTGTCCCCACCAGTACTGTACCCCAGTGTTAATACAGTGACAGGCCCGTCCCCACCAGTACTGTACCCCAGTGTTATACAGTGACAGACCCATCCCCACCAGTACTGTACCCCAGTGTTATAAAGTGACAGACACGTCCCCACCAATACTGCACCCCAGTGTTACACAACGACAGACCCGTCCCCACCAGTACTGTGCCCCAGTGTTATACAGTGACAGACCCGTTCCCACCTGTACTGTACCCCAGTGTTAGACAGACCTGTCCCCACCAGTACTGTACCCTGGTGTTATACAGTGACAGACCTGTCCCCACCAGTACTCTACCCTGGTGTTTTACAGTGGCAGACCCGTCCCCACCAGTACTGTACCCCAGTGTTATACAGTGGCAGACCCGTCCCCACCAGTACTGTACCCCAGTGTTATACAGTGACAGACCCGTCCCCACCAGTACTGTACCCCAGTGTTATACAGTGACAGACCCGTCCCCTCCAGTACTGTACCCCAGTGTTATACAGTGACAGACCCGTCCCCTCCAGTACTGTACCCCAGTGTTATACAGTGACAGACCTGTTCCCACCTGTCCTGTACCCCAGGGTTATACAGTGACGGACCCGTCCCCACCAGTACTGTACCCCAGTGTTATACAGTGACAGACCCATCCCCACCAGTAGTGTACCCCAGTGTTATACAGTGACAGACCTGTCCCCACCAGTACTGTACCCTGGTGTTATACAACGACAGACTTGTCCCCACCGGTACTGTACCCTGTTGTTATACAGTGACAGAGCTGTCCCCACCAGTACTGTACACCAGTATTACACAGTGACAGACCTGTCCCCACCCATACTGTACCCTGTTGCTATACAGTGACAGAGCTGTCCCCACCAGTACTGTACCCCAGTATTACACAGTGACAGACCCGTCCCCAACAGTACTGTATCCCAGTGTTATACAGTGATGGACCGGTCCTGTACCCCAGTGTTTTGGTGACAGACCTGTCCCCACCAATACTGTATCCCAGTGTTATACAGTGACAGACCGTCTCCACCAGTACTGTACCCCAGTGTTATACAGAGACAGACCCGTCCCCACCAGTACCGTACCCCAGTGTTATACAGTGACAGACCCGTCCCCACCAGTACTGTACCCCAGTGTTATACAGTGACGGACCCGTCCCCACCAGTACTGTACCCCAGTGTTATACAGTGACATACCCGTCCCCACCAGTACTGTACCCCAGTGTTATACAGTGACAGACCCGTCCCCACCAGTACTGTACCACAGTGTTATACAGTGACGGACCCGTCCCCACCAGTACTGTACCCCAGTGTTATACAGTGACGGACCCGTCCCCACCAGTACTGTACCCCAGTGTTATACAGTGACATACCCGTCCCCACCAGTACTGTACCCCAGTGTTATACAGTGACAGACCCGTCCCCACCAGTACTATCCCCCAGTGTTATACAGTGACAGACCCGTCCCCACCAGTACTGTCCCCCAGGGTTACACAGTGACTGACCCGTCCCCACCAGTACTGTACCCCAGTGTTATACAGTGACAGACCCATCCCCACCAGTACTATCCCCAAGTGTTATACAGTGACTGACCCATCCCCACCAGTACTGTACCCCAGTGTTACACAGTGACAGACCCACCCCCACCAGTACTGTGCCCCAGTGTTGGACAGGGACAGACCCGTCCCCACCAGTACTGTCCCCCAGGGTTACACAGTGACTGACCCGTCCCCACCAGTACTGTCCCCCAGTGTTATACAGTGACATACCCGTCCCCACCAGTACTGTACCCCAGTGTTATACAGTGACAGACCCGTCCCCACCAGTACTGTACCCAGTGTTATACAGTGACAGACCCGTCCCCACCAGTACTGTCCCCCAGTGTTATACATTGACAGACCCGTCCCCACCAGTACTGTCCCCCAGGGTTACACAGTGACTGAACCGTCCCCACCAGTACTGTACCCCAGTGTTATACAGTGACAGACCTGTCCCCACCAGTACTGTACCCCAGTGTTAATACAGTGACAGGCCCGTCCCCACCAGTACTGTACCCCAGTGTTATACAGTGACAGACCCATCCCCACCAGTACTGTACCCCAGTGTTATAAAGTGACAGACACGTCCCCACCAATACTGCACCCCAGTGTTACACAACGACAGACCCGTCCCCACCAGTACTGTGCCCCAGTGTTATACAGTGACAGACCCGTTCCCACCTGTACTGTACCCCAGTGTTAGACAGACCTGTCCCCACCAGTACTGTACCCTGGTGTTATACAGTGACAGACCTGTCCCCACCAGTACTCTACCCTGGTGTTTTACAGTGGCAGACCCGTCCCCACCAGTACTGTACCCCAGTGTTATACAGTGACAGACCCGTCCCCACCAGTACTGTACCCCAGTGTTATACAGTGACAGACCCGTCCCCACCAGTACTGTACCCCAGTGTTATACAGTGACAGACCCGTCCCCTCCAGTACTGTACCCCAGTGTTATACAGTGACAGACCCGTCCCCTCCAGTACTGTACCCCAGTGTTATACAGTGACAGACCTGTTCTCACCTGTCCTGTACCCCAGGGTTATACAGTGACGGACCCGTCCCCACCAGTACTGTACCCCAGTGTTATACAGTGACAGACCCATCCCCACCAGTAGTGTACCCCAGTGTTATACAGTGACAGACCTGAGCCCACCAGTACTGTACCCTGGTGTTATACAACGACAGACTTGTCCCCACCGGTACTGTACCCTGTTGTTATACAGTGACAGAGCTGTCCCCACCAGTACTGTACACCAGTATTACACAGTGACAGACCTGTCCCCACCCATACTGTACCCTGTTGCTATACAGTGACAGAGCTGTCCCCACCAGTACTGTACCCCAGTATTACACAGTGACAGACCCGTCCCCAACAGTACTGTATCCCAGTGTTATACAGTGATGGACCGGTCCTGTACCCCAGTGTTTTGGTGACAGACCTGTCCCCACCAATACTGTATCCCAGTGTTATACAGTGACAGACCGTCTCCACCAGTACTGTACCCCAGTGTTATACAGAGACAGACCCGTCCCCACCAGTACCGTACCCCAGTGTTATACAGTGACAGACCCGTCCCCACCAGTACTGTACCACAGTGTTATACAGTGACAGACCCGTCCCCACCAGTACTGTACCCCAGTGTTATACAGTGACGGACCCGTCCCCACCAGTACTGTACCCCAGTGTTATACAGTGACATACCCGTCCCCACCAGTACTGTACCCCAGTGTTATACAGTGACAGACCCGTCCCCACCAGTACTGTACCACAGTGTTATACAGTGACGGACCCGTCCCCACCAGTACTGTACCCCAGTGTTATACAGTGACGGACCCGTCCCCACCAGTACTGTACCCCAGTGTTATACAGTGACATACCCGTCCCCACCAGTACTGTACCCCAGTGTTATACAGTGACAGACCCGTCCCCACCAGTACTATCCCCCAGTGTTATACAGTGACAGACCCGTCCCCACCAGTACTGTCCCCCAGTGTTATACATTGACAGACCCGTCCCCACCAGTACTGTCCCCCAGGGTTACACAGTGACTGACCCGTCCCCACCAGTACTGTACCCCAGTGTTATACAGTGACAGATCCATCCCCACCAGTACTATCCCCAAGTGTTATACAGTGACTGACCCATCCCCACCAGTACTGTACCCCAGTGTTACACAGTGGCAGACCCACCCCCACCAGTACTGTACCCCAGTGTTACACAGTGACCGACCCGTCCCCACCAGTACTGTACCCCAGTGTTATACAGAGACAGACTCGTCCCCACCAGTACTGTACCCCAGTGTTATACAGTGACAGACCCGTCCCCACCAGTACTGTACCCCAGTGTTAATACAGTGACAGGCCCGTCCCCACCAGTACTGTACCCCAGTATTATACAGCGACAGACCCATCCCCACCAGTACTGTACCCCAGTGTTATACAGTGACAGGCCCGTCCCCACCAGTACTGTACCCCAGTGTTATACAGCGACAGACCCGTCCCCACCAGTACTGTACCCCAGTGTTATACAGTGACAGACCCGTACCCACCAGTACTGTATCCCAGTGTTATACAGTGATGGACCCGTCCCCACCAGTACTGTACCCCAGTGTTATACAGTGACAGACCCGTACCCACCAGTACTGTACCCCAGTGTTATACAGTGACAGACACGTCCCCACCAATACTGTACCCCGGTGTTGCACAACGACAGACCCGTCCCCACCAGTACTGTGCCCCAGTGTTATACAGTGACAGACCCGTCCCCTCCAGTACTGTGCCCCAGTGTTATACAGTGACAGACCCGTCCCCTCCAGTACTGTACCCCAGTGTTATACAGTGACAGACACGTCCCACCAATACTGTACCCCAGTGTTGCACAACGACAGACCCGTCCCCACCAGTACTGTACCCCAGTGTTGCACAACGACAGACCCGTCCCCACCAGTACTGTGCCCCAGTGTTATACAGTGACAGACCCGTCCCCTCCAGTACTGTGCCCCAGTGTTATACAGTGACAGACCCGTCCCCTCCAGTACTGTACCCTAGTGTTATACAGTGACAGACACGTCCCACCAATACTGTACCCCAGTGTTGCACAACGACAGACCCGTCCCCACCAGTACTGTACCCCAGTGTTATGCAGTGACAGACCCGTCCCCACCAGTACTGTACCCCAGTATTACACAGTGACCGATCCATCCCCAGGCTACATTGTACATTCAGTGGTCTCAACGCCCGGTTAAAGCCCAACAGGTTTATTTGGTAGCACAAGCTTTCGGAGTGCTGCTCCTTCATCAGTTGAGTGAAGGGGCAGCGCCCCGAAAGCTCGTGCTCCCAAATAAACATGTTGGTCTTTAACCTGGTGTTGTGAGACTAGTTACTGTGCCCACCCCAGTGCAACACTGGCATCTCCACTACATTGTGCGTTACTATTCAGTTCAACGTGCTCACTGCAGACAGATCATGAGACGGATGGATACAGCATGTGTGCTGATTGTTTTTGATTTCTACAACTTATTTTCCTTGATTATATATGCAAACTGACTGAAAATCTGGCAGCGTGCACCTTCTGTCGATGCGCCACATCAACTCATCAAGGCTCTCTCGACAGATCCCTCCACGCTCACAACCTCTACCATCTGGGCATTGAGGGCCAGCAGGTGCATTGGGGCACCCTGATCTGCATGTTGTCCTGCAGGCCACTCACCATCCCGACTTGGGAATATATTGACCGTTCCTTCAATGTCGCCGGGTCAAAATCCTGCAATTCCCTCCCTCACGATGGTAGCGAGATGTCTCCTTATCTCCACCGCCCCTTCAGTTGGATGTCTCCTGACCATTGTGTCTCTTTCTGTTGAATAGATGAAGTTTGTCGAGTCGATCCTGAGCAACAACACCACGGATGACCACTGCCAGGAGTTTGTGACCCAGAAGGGGCTGCAGCCACTTGTGTGTATCCTGGGCCTTCCGAACCTTCCCATTGACTTCCCCACTTCTGCTGCCTGCCAGGCCGTCGCAGGAGTTTGCAAGTCCATTCTGGTGGGTGCTGTGCGATTGATGCTGGTCTCTTATAGAATTCCTCCAGTGTGAGAGGAGGCCATTTGGCCCATCAAATCTCCATTGATTTTCTGACAATGTATCTTACCCTGGACCTCTCTCCCGCCCTATCCCTGTAACCCCACACATTTAGCATAGCCAATCCATCTAACCTGCACATCTTTGGAGTGTGGGAGGAAACCGGAGCACCCGGAGGAAACCCACGTAGACACGAGGAGAATGTGCAAACTCCACACAGTGACCCAAGCCGGGAATCGAACCCGGGTCCCTGGCGTTGTGAGGCAGCAGTGCTAACCACTGTGCCACCGTGCAGGGTTTTAAAAAAGCACCCTTTTAAAAATCAGCTTTTGACTAGGCACTGTGGAGCCAGAGGGGCTGGCCCGAAGGAGCATTGTGCTCTCAGGGTTGGGGTGCCGGTGGGTGAGATCGTCCGGAGGGGTCGCGGCGCAGTCCGGGGGGGTCGCGGCGCAGTGCTAAGCATCTTCCTGTGAATGGGGAACTAAACAGAGGTCTCCCTCTGTGCTCTGAAGTGTGTGTGAAAAATTCCATGGCTGCTGATGGGTGACAAGTGTGGAGCGGGGATGAAGCATGGTGGTGTATTGTGATTACTGTCAGGTTTCCCCAGTGTCCTCACAAACAACGATCCCTCAACTCACCTGACTACATTCGTAATTTAATCCATGATTGTGGGAGCTGACTGTGTGTAAATTTCCTACAATACAATAGAACATAGAACAGTACAGCACAGTACAGGCCCTTCGGCCCACGATGTTGTGCCGAGCTTATACTTCAACTCAATGGCTGTAAAGTTCTTTAGGACTTTCTGAGGTTGTGCATGTCCTGTCTGTCTCTCACTGGTGCTTAATTTAACTGCTTCCCTTAAATGGGATGTTTAGCCGGTCCATTTTGTATCGAGTACATCATCATCTGGCACGTAATGCAAATCTAACCCATCTCTTCCACACCATGTTGATGCAGACCCTGTCACACGAGCTGAAGGTGCTGCAGGAAGGCCTCGTTCAGCTGGACACCATACTGTCGTCATTGGAGCCCCTGCACCGGCCCATCGACACTCCCGGTGGCTCGGTCCTCCTGCGGGAGTTGGCAAACGCCGGCAATGTGGCGGATGCCACCCTCTCGGCCCAGGCCACACCGCTGCTGCACGCTCTGACTGCCGCACATGCCTACATCATGATGTTTGTGCACACCTGCAGGGTGGGACAGGTAAGGATAGAGTAAAACTGGAAAGCACTCAGCTCATCAGGCTACCGAGCAACCCCACATCAACGGTTCAGCTTGACGGCTCTGAGCTGAGTCAGTTATTGTCCCTCTTGCTCATTTCCTGTCCCTCTTTGCTGCGTGTGCTAACCCAGCTTCCGTTTTGAAGGACTGTAGTGAAGGCTTTTTCTCTTGAGCTGTGGAAACGCTCATCCTCAGTTCCATCCACAATCAAAAGTGGAATTTCTGAGTTTTGTTTTTCTCCCCTCTTCCGTTACACCCCCCCCCCCCACCTCCCCAACCACCCAACCTCATCCTGCACCCCGCCCTTGGGTGCTGTTTGAAAGAGGATGCAGAGTTGCATTGTGGTTCTGGGTCCAGACGAATTTCCATTTGAACGGAACGGTTCATGTTGGAGTCTGATTACACTGACTGAGGCAGTGACCAGTCCAGCAAGATATTATTTGCTGAGCGATGCATTTCTGGACATCAGCTGAGGCACAAAGGCCTTGTCCTACTCTATTTCTGTAGACCCCTCTCCAAGCCCCTTAACCTCTGTGATCCCTGCACTACAATTCTGCCCGCATTTGCATCTGATTTCATGGCTATGCCATGAGTGACCGTGCCATTGGCCACATCGGCACTGCGCTTTGGAATTCCTTGTCTGCCTCCTCCCCACCCCTGTTTTAAGATATGTCTTCAAACCAATCTCTCTGACCCAGCTTTGGTCACCTGTCCTGATCTTGCCTCACGTAGCTCTGTGCCAAAGTGTGATCATTACTGTGAACTGCATCTCTCCAGCACTGAATTGTCGCAGCGTGCCTGTGCGCCCCCGGCTGCGTGCCTGTGCGCCCCCCGGCTGCGTGCCCCCCGGCTGCGTGCCTGTGCGCCCCCCGGCTGCGTGCCCCCCGGCTGCGTGCCTGTGCGCCCCCGGCTGCGTGCCCCCCGGCTGCGTGCCCCCCGGCTGCGTGCCCCCCGGCTGCGTGCCCCCCGGCTGCGTGCCCCCCGGCTGCGTGCCCCCCGGCTGCGTGCCCCCCGGCTGCGTGCCCCCCGGCTGCGTGCCCCCCGGCTGCGTGCCCCCCGGCTGCGTGCCCCCCGGCTGCGTGCCCCCCGGCTGCGTGCCCCCCGGCTGCGTGCCCCCCGGCTGCGTGCCCCCCGGCTGCGTGCCCCCCGGCTGCGTGCCCCCCGGCTGCGTGCCCCCCGGCTGCGTGCCCCCCGGCTGCGTGCCCCCCGGCTGCGTGCCCCCCGGCTGCGTGCCCCCCGGCTGCGTGCCCCCCGGCTGCGTGCCCCCCGGCTGCGTGCCCCCCGGCTGCGTGCCCCCCGGCTGCGTGCCCCCCGGCTGCGTGCCCCCCGGCTGCGTGCCCCCCGGCTGCGTGCCCCCCGGCTGCGTGCCCCCCGGCTGCGTGCCCCCCGGCTGCGTGCCCCCCGGCTGCGTGCCCCCCGGCTGCGTGCCCCCCGGCTGCGTGCCCCCCGGCTGCGTGCCCCCCGGCTGCGTGCCCCCCGGCTGCGTGCCCCCCGGCTGCGTGCCCCCCGGCTGCGTGCCCCCCGGCTGCGTGCCCCCCGGCTGCGTGCCCCCCGGCTGCGTGCCCCCCGGCTGCGTGCCCCCCGGCTGCGTGCCCCCCGGCTGCGTGCCCCCCGGCTGCGTGCCCCCCGGCTGCGTGCCCCCCGGCTGCGTGCCCCCCGGCTGCGTGCCCCCCGGCTGCGTGCCCCCCGGCTGCGTGCCCCCCGGCTGCGTGCCCCCCGGCTGCGTGCCCCCCGGCTGCGTGCCCCCCGGCTGCGTGCCCCCCGGCTGCGTGCCCCCCGGCTGCGTGCCCCCCGGCTGCGTGCCCCCCGGCTGCGTGCCCCCCGGCTGCGTGCCCCCCGGCTGCGTGCCCCCCGGCTGCGTGCCCCCCGGCTGCGTGCCCCCCGGCTGCGTGCCCCCCGGCTGCGTGCCCCCCGGCTGCGTGCCCCCCGGCTGCGTGCCCCCCGGCTGCGTGCCCCCCGGCTGCGTGCCCCCCGGCTGCGTGCCCCCCGGCTGCGTGCCCCCCGGCTGCGTGCCCCCCGGCTGCGTGCCCCCCGGCTGCGTGCCCCCCGGCTGCGTGCCCCCCGGCTGCGTGCCCCCCGGCTGCGTGCCGGCGCGTGCCCCCCGGCTGCGTGCCGGCGCGTGCCCCCCGGCTGCGTGCCGGCGCGTGCCCCCCGGCTGCGTGCCGGCGCGTGCCCCCCGGCTGCGTGCCGGCGCGTGCCCCCCGGCTGCGTGCCGGCGCGTGCCCCCCGGCCGCGTGCCGGCGCGTGCCCCCCGGCCGCGTGCCGGCGCGCGCCCCCCGGCCGCGTGCCGGCGCGCGCCCCCCGGCCGCGTGCCGGCGCGCGCCCCCCGGCCGCGTGCCGGCGCGCGCCCCCCGGCCGCGTGCCGGCGCGCGCCCCCCGGCCGCGTGCCGGCGCGCGCCCCCCGGCCGCGTGCCGGCGCGCGCCCCCCGGCCGCGTGCCGCGCGCGCCCCCCGGCCGCGTGCCTGCGCGAATTCAGTTGTTTTGAGCTGTGCTCGGGCGGGTTCTTGCTGTGTCGGGTTGACGGCAGCATCAACATTGGGCTGCGTTAGAAGAGGAATTGGGAGGGCCTGACTCTTTGCTGTCCCTGTTCTTTCAGAGCGAAATCCGTTCCATATCTGTGAACCAATGGGGCTCGCAGCTGGGCCTGAACGTCCTGAACAAGCTCAGCCAGCTGTACTGCTCACTGGTCTGGGAAAGCACCGTGCTGCTGTCTCTCTGTACCCCAAACAGGTGAGTGCTCTGAAACTCCGAAGGCAGGCAGGAGGAGTAAAGTTTATTTATTAGTGTCGCAAGTAGGCTTACGTTAACACCGCAATGAAGTTACTGTGAAAATCCCCTAGTGGCCACACTCCAGCACCTGTTCGGGTACACTGAGGGTGAATTTAGCGTGGCCAATGCACCCTAACCAGCACGTCTTTCAGACTGTGGGAGGAAACCGGAGCACCCGGAGGAAACCCACGCAGACATGGGGAGAACGTGCAGACTCCACACAGACAGTGACCCAAGCCGGGAATCGAACCCGGGTCCCTGGCGCTGTGACGTAGCAGTGCTAATCACTGTGCCACCCCAGTTGGGGGGGTGGTAGTGAGGGGCGCTGCTGGGAGTCGGGGGTTGAATTTCCTTACACACTGGGTTGCCATGGATTGTGCAGCGCAGCCCAGACACCATTCGGGATTGTGAGCCCTGATCTCAAAGGATGGATTTAAGAGTCGCAATTCAATGGAGGTAATGGGAGAGAGCTGAGAGCAGACGCAAATTGTGGAAAATCTGCATCTGCTAACTGGAAATAGGTGAATATGAGCAGGTTAGCCTGCAAGGGTAAAGTGAGCCTTGTCACACTCGGGATTGTGCCAATATATCCTTTCTGTCTGGTGCCGTATATGGTTAGCGCTGCTGCCTCACAGCACCAGGGACCCAGGTTCCATTCCCGGCTTGGGTCACTGTCTGTGCGGAGTCTGCACGTTCTCCCCGTGTCTCCATGGGTTTTCTCCGGATGCTCCAGTTTCCTCCTTCATTGCTGTGTTAATGCAAACCTACTTGTGACACTAATAAATAAACTTCATACTTTACTTCCTGACTTGCATGTTGGCCTTCAGCGACTCATGAACAAAGGACATTCTAGTTCCTTTCGACATCAACACCTCCCAACCTCTGATCATTTGCGAAACACTCCACCTTCCTTTTTTTGACCAAGGTAGTAACTTCACAATTATTCACATTGTAATCCATCTGCCATGTTGCTGCCTGCTCGCCTACAGGTCCAAATCCCCTTGAAGCCTCCTCACAACTCCCATTCCTGTCTCCTTTAATGTCAGCCTGTGCAGAGTTTCCTCTCTGAGGTGTGCATCTGTGTGACCAAGTGGCAACTGAGAAGGTACTGTGCACAGGAGGAGGCCATTCGTCCCATTGTGTCAGCGCAGGCCCTTCAAATGAGCAACTCACCCACTCCAATTGCTGTCTTCACCCGTTGACCCCGCCCATTCTTCCTTTTCAGATGTTGGGTCCATTCGTTCGTTTGAATAGATGAGGGGACAGCACTGATAGGATTTTTAAAATGGCTTTCTTTTATTGAATGGCATTTAAAATTAACAATTCAGAAGCGGAAAGGCAAGCTCAGAGACTGGCTTTTTCTGCCAGCCGCTGTCCTGAGCTTCAACACACTGAACTGACCTTGAAACAACTGAAAACACACACATTAAAGCCCAGACTACATTTCAACCGTTATCTTGTTATTGAAAAGTTTTCCGTAGGTTATCTCTAACTTAGAAAAGCAATTCTTGCAGTCGCTGTTATGAAAAACCTGTTTGCCTGCTGTTGTGTACCCTTCAGGAATGCAGTCAATTTCTAGCTAACCTTTAGTCTTCTGATTCTACATGTACTGAAGGTTAGCAGTCAGTTGTTAAGCTTAGCAGAGTTAGTTGCATAGGCAGAAATATCTTAAAATGAAGTCTTTGCATAGACTGAAGGAGGACTAAGCATACACAGGATCCTTCATCAGATAAGGATCCAGTTCCCCTTTGAAAGCCTCGGTTGACCCTGTCTCTGCCACAGTCTCAGACCTGAACTACTCGCTGTGTGAAAACATGTTTTTTCCTGTCTCCATTGCTTCTCCCATCAATCGCCTTTAATCTGTACCCCCTTCCACCCACCGGTTCTCAATCGTTCTGCCCACGGGAACAGTTTTTCCCTATTTACTTCATCCAGACCCCTCATGATCTTGAATATTTTGAACAAATCTCCTCTTAACTCTTCTCCAAGGAAAACAGTCCCATCATTTCCAATTTATCTGCACAATACCTGGACAGTGCATTTTTTCTGCACATATTCTTTGTTTAAAAATAAATCTAAGGAGATATCCATACTGAAAAGCTAGCTGGACACGACCGCGGGATTTTATGGGGACTTTTGGTATGTGCTGTTAAATGTCACACTTTGCACAAGTTGGTAAGATTCAGATTGAGAGTATGCGCATGGTTAACTGGTTTTGTTTGGGTTCAGTCTTCCAGCTGGCTGTGAGTTTGGCCAGGCCGACATGCAGAAGCTGGTGCCGAAGGAGGACAAACCTGCGACTGCTGCTACGCCGGGCACCTCCACTGGAGCCAAGAAAGCAGGTGAGCCTTTAACATGGCAGTTCCGCGAGGCAGCGAACACTTGCGTTTATATGCTGACCTTTTAACATAGTAAAGTGGTCCAAGGCAGCGCTTTCAAACATTGATGTTGAGCTGCAAGAGTTGAGAGGGCAGGTGGCTAAAAGCGTGATCAAAGAGGTGGGTTTTGAAAGGCAGAGTGAGGTGGAGGGAGGAAGCGGGCTGGATGGATTGCAGAGTTCCAAACCATCAAAATCAGGGAAATGCTAGTGAGCAGAATAGGAGAAAAGATGAGATTGCGAAAGATTCTAGGGCTGGCGAGGGTCAGTGAGAGAGGGAGGAAGGGTCTAAGGTTGTGGAGGGATTATTAAAGTTGAGGCGCTGCTGGTCCAGGAGTTGATGTAGGTCTGTGAGCGCAGGAAGGTGAGTGGGACTTGGTGTGGGCTCAAAGACAGGCAGCAGAGATTTTATTCAACTCCGGTTTATAGTGGAAACGAGAGGATGAGCGATTTCCAAAGCTGTTGTCAGTTCCAATGACCGCAAGGGTGTTGCCAAAAAACCCCAATCCCAAAGCCTTCACCCAAAGAGAGCGAGTGCTCCCTGACCCCCCATCTCTGGGTTCCACTTTGCCTTTCAGAAGCAGAAATGGATGCAGCGGGCAGCAGCGTGGAGTCTTCAGCCCAGGGGCTGCTGGAGGGGATCAGCCTGGATGGCGACACACTCGCACCGATGGAAACGGATGAGCCCAGTACATCAGACACCAAAGGGAAGTCCAAGATCACGCCAGCCATGGCTGCACGGATCAAGCAGATCAAACCCTTGCTGTCTGGTGAGTAGCTTCCAATGGACTGCACCAAAATGCACCTGTGTGGACAGGTGAAATAGATGCTGCGATGAAGAAGCCCTTTGCTGTACTCGCGATACTGCTGCTCTCACACTGCAGCCTTGGCCAGTTTGCTGAGGTCACAGCTGCCTGGCTGTCAGTAATGGTGAGGCAAATCCAGTGGTTGAACAGCTCCCTGACCAGAGGCCAGCACCCCCCCGCCACCCCGCAAAACATCTTAAATCGAAGCAAGATGCTTTAAAGAAGGTCAGCATGTGCTGGAAGAAAACCAGCAAGCGCAGCAGCATCTGTGGAGAGAGAAGCAGAGTTAATATTTCCAGTCCGACATGACACTTCTTTGGAACATAGAAACATAGAACAGTACAGCACAGAACAGGCCCTTCAGCCCACGATGTTTTGCCGAGCTTTATCTGAAACCAAGATCAAGCTATCCCACTCCCTATCATCCTGGTGTGTTCCATGTGCCTATCCAATAACCGCTTAAATGTTCCTAAAGTGTCTGACTCCGCTATCACTGCAGGCAGTCCATTCCACACCCCAACCACTCTCTGCGTAAAGAACCTACCTCTGATATCCGTCCTGTATCTCCCACCACGAACCCTATAGTTATGCCCCCTTGTAATAGCTCCATCCACCCGAGGACATAGTCTTTGAACGTTCACTCTATCTATCCCCTTCATCATTTTATAAACCTCTATTAAGTCTCCCCTCAGCCTCCTCCGCTCCAGAGAGAACAGCCCTAGCTCCCTCAACCTTTCCTCATAAGACCTACCCTCCAAACCAGGCAGCATCCTGGTAAATCTCCTCTGCACTCTTTCCAGCGCTTCCACATCCTTCTTATAGTGAGGTGACCAGAACTGCACACAATATTCCAAATGTGGTCTCACCAAGGTCCTGTACAGTTGCAACATAACCCCACGGCTCTTAAACTCCAACCCCCTGTTAATAAAAGCTAAGACACTATAGGCCTTCTTCACAGCTCTATCCACTTGAGTGGCAACCTTTAGAGATCTGTGGATATGGACCCCAAGATCTCTCTGTTCCTCCACAGTCTTCAGAACCCTACCTTTGACCCTGTAATCCACATTTAAATTAGTCCTACCAAAATGAATCACCTCACATTTATCAGGGTTAAACTCCATTTGCCATTTTTCAGCCCAGCTTTGCATCCTATCTATGTCTCTTTGCAGCCTACAACAGCCCTCCACCTCATCCACTACTCCACCAATCTTGGTGTCATCAGCAAATTTACTGATCCACCCTTCAGCCCCCTCCTCTAAGTCATTAATAAAAATCACAAAGAGCAGAGGACCCAGCACTGATCCCTGTGGCACTCTGCTAGCAACCTGCCTCCAGTCCGAAAATTTTCCATCGACCACCACCCTCTGTCTTCGATCAGATAGCCAGTTACCTATCCAATCGGCCAACTTTCCCCCTATCCCACACCTCCTTACTTTCATCATAAGCCGACCATGGGGGACCTTATCAAACGCCTTACTAAAATCCATGTATATGACATCAACTGCCCTACCTTCATCAACACACTTAGTTACCTCCTCAAAAAATTCTATCAAATTTGTGAGGCACGACTTGCCATTCACCAATCCGTGCTGACTATCCCGGATTAATCCGCATCTTTCTAAATGGTCATAAATCCCATCCCTAAGGACCTTTTCCATCAATTTACCAACCACCGAAGTAAGACTAACCGGTCTATAATTACCAGGGTCATTTCTATTCCCTTTCTTAAACAGAGGAACAACATTCGCCATTCTCCAGTCCTCTGGCACCATCCCCGTGGACAGTGAGGACCCAAAGATCAAAGCCAAAGGCTCTGCAATCTCATCCCTTGCCTCTCAAAGAATCCTAGGATACATTTCATCAGGCCCAGGGGTGCACACTGCAGTTTATTCAAAACTGCCAGTACATCCTCCCTCCGAACAACTATCCCTCCATGTTCTGGTTGGTCTGACGAAGAATCATATTGGACTCAAAACATTCACTCTGTTTCGGAGAATCCCTGCAGTGCAGAGGGAGGCCATTTGGCCCATCGAGATTACACCAACAACAATCTCACCCAGGCCCTATCCCCGTAATCTCATATTTATCCTGATAATTCCAAAGATGTGCGGGTTAGGTTCATTGGCCATTGGCTAAATTGATCCTAGTGTCAGGGGGTTAGCAGGGTTAATATATGGGGTTACAGGAATAGTATCTGTGTGGGATTGTGTTCGGTACAGACTCGCTGGGCTGAATAGGCTCCTCCTGCACTGTAGGGATTCTGTGATTCTATCTTTGGAGTGTGGGAGGAAGCCAGAGCACCCAGAGGAAACCCATGCAGGCACTGGGAAAACGTGCAAACCCCGCACAGTCACCCGAGGCTGGAATCAAACCGATTCACTGTGCTGCCCTGGGTTCTCTCTCCACAGATGTTGTCAGACCTGCTGATTTTTTCCAGCACTTTCTGCCGTTATTTCAGACCTCCAGCATCTGCAGTGCATTGCTTTTTTTTTGCTGCTTCCTTCCCCTGGCTCGGCGCATTCCACCTGATTTGTCCAGCAAACGCGTGTGATTTTTCTTGTTTCTCTCTCTTCCTTGTGGCAGTTGCCATCTTGCTGAGAGTGTTTCCGAGTGAGCTGGCTGCCCTTGGTAATCATACCATTTTCAGCATGCACAGGCCAGTACTGCTGCCTCGCAGCACCAGGGACCCAGGTTCGATTCCCGGCTTGGGTCACTGTCTGTGTGGAGTCTGCACGTTCTCCCCGTGTCTGCGTGGGTTTCCTCCGGGTGCTCCGGTTTCCTCCCACAGTCCGAAGATGTGCAGGTTAGGTTGATTGGGTGTGCTTTAATTGCCCCTTAGTGTCCCAAGATGTCTCGACTGGTGGATTAGCGGGGTAAATATGTGGAGTTATGGGGCCTGGTCAACGTGCACTGTTGGAGAGACGGGCAGACTCAGTGGGCCGACTGGCCTCTTTCTGTACTATCTGTACTATCGGGCTTCTGTGATCTTGATGCTGACTGGGTAGGTGGGTGTTGCAGCAATTTAAGCAGAATGTTGGGTGACACTTGGGAGCAGAGTTCCGAGAATAAATTTGCTCTCGTGCTAGTTTTCGTGCCCCTTCAATTGCCAGTAATCAGGGCTTGATTATTACTTTGACTTTATCCTTTATCTAACAGTGATTTTCATCCTCTCTTTTAATTGCAGCATCCTCGAGGCTCGGCAGGGCATTGGCTGAGCTCTTTGGCCTGTTGGTCAAGCTGTGCGTTGGATCACCTGTACGCCAGAGGCGGAGTCATCATCCTGCCAGCACCACCACTGCACCCACGCCGGCAGCACGAGGAACAGCATCTGCTCTCACCAAACTCCTAACCAAAGGGTTGTCGTGGCAACCACCTCCATACACTCCCACCCCCAGGTTCAGGTACGTTCCATCTTCCGCTTTGCTGCTTCTGGCCTTCATCCGGGCAGCTAAATACCAGCTGGGCGTAAGGATCCTGGTGTGATCTGGAGAGGTGGTGTCAGCTTGCCTCCATTGGCTGAACAGTGAAATGGGGAAAGGCCATTCAGCCCCTCGAGTATGTCCTGCCATTCGGTGAGACCATGGCCTGATCTGCATCTCACTCCCCTCCTCTTTGCCACCAGCTATGGAAATTCTCTTCTCTCCAAATTCTTTTCTGGATTTTTTTCTGGATTTTGGAAGGAGTTGTTAGGGTTGGAGAGAAAAACTAGGACAAGTTTAAAATCCCAGCAAGGCTATCCAGGAGAGAAGTGAGAAACCTTTCAGAGAGTGGTACAAAATGGAACTGTCTACAAAGTGCATCAGATTCTGGGTCAAGTAGATTTACATCAGAGAGAGGCAGGTTTTTGCCAGCCTGCCTCTGGCTTGATCATCTCTTTTCAAGAACTTGATTATTAATGTCGAAGCTTTTTGTTTTGCTCTGATCAGCACCCTCTTCTCCTGCGTTATAAATTGTTGTGAGGGTCTGAAGTTTGCTATTCTTGCGATTGTCCTGATGAATGTGAGAAGAGAAGCTTTGGCAACAGATCCCTCACCAGTGATGTCAAAAGGTTCAGTTGCTCTGTGCGTGGTCAACAGATCAGAATGGCAGCCATGCTCACTGACTTCAGTCCCTGCACACAGCGTTTTGAGAGGCTTTTGTTGATGGGATCAGATGCTCGTGAGCGACATGTACTTTGGTGCAAGTTACCCCTTGATATTCCCTGTGCCACTGAGCCAAACTGAACTGAGATGCTCCTCTCGTTCCCTTTCTCTCCCTTCCACACTCCCACTCCTCTCTCTGTCCCTTCCACACTCCCGCTCCTCTCTCAGTCCCTTCCACACTCCCGCTCCTCTCTCTGTCCCTTCCACACTCCCGCTCCTCTCTCTGTCCCTTCCACACTCCCACTCCTCTCTCTGTCCCTTCCACACTCCCGCTCCTCTCTCTGTCCCTTCCACACTCCCGCTCCTCTCTCTGTCCCTTCCACACTCCCACTCCTCTCTCTGTCCCTTCCACACTCCCGCTCCTCTCTCTGTCCCTTCCACACTCCCGCTCCTCTCTCAGTCCCTTCCACACTCCCGCTCCTCTCTCAGTCCCTTCCACACTCCCGCTCCTCTCTCTGTCCCTTCCACATTCCCGCTCCTCTCTCTGTCCCTTCCACATTCCCGCTCCTCTCTCTGTCCCTTCCACACTCCCACTCCTAACAGCCGAAAAGGAGTGAGTCTCCTTTCCACACTCCCGCTCCTCTCTCTGTCCCTTCCACATTCCCGCTCCTCTCTCTGTCCCTTCCACACTCCCACTCCTAACAGCCGAAAAGGAGTGAGTCTCCTTTCCACACTCCCGCTCCTCTCTCTGTCCCTTCCACATTCCCGCTCCTCTCTCTGTCCCTTCCACACTCCCGCTCCTAACACCCGAAAAGGAGTGAGTATGTCTGGGTGCTCCATAGCGTTGTTCTGTCTAGGCATTCCACTGCATTGAGCAAATAGTGAGGAAACAATCTATGTGTTTTGAGTTGTGGTGGTCCTCAGTCGAATGATTAATAAGACATGGAGAGAGGCTAACCTTTAACCAAAGCTGCTAGATACAAAGCAAGGATCCAGCAATGTTTTCCCAGTGTAAAACACCATAGTCCATCTCTACCCCATGAAGCCCAGGCAAATCGGTTCTTCCTGCATTCACTTTTCGCTTGCCTGAATTTTGAGTCTGGAGGTTGAGAGGAGGGTTGTTGCTCTTGGCATTGGTGGTGAATGAATCCTAAACAACTGGAAGAGCAAAAAGGGGACATGAAAAAGGACTCGCAAACAGGATTAGGGAGAATCCTCAGATGTTTTATACATTAAAGGTAAGATGTTAAGCAGGGAAAGATTAGGGCCAATTGGGGACTAAGGGGGCAATCTGTGTGTGAAGTCGCAGGACATTGGAAGGGTGTTCAATGAATACTTCCCTCAGCCTTCACTTAGGAAAAGAAGAACGTAGGCATGGAATTCAGGAAGAAGGACTGTGAGGAACTTACACAGTTTGACGTAGGAAACGAGGAGGTATTGGAGGCTGTAACAAGCTCAAATCCCCTGGCCCAGATAATTTGCATCCCAGGCTGCTGTGGAGGCGAGGCAGGAAATTACAGGGGCTCTGACACACATTTATAATTCCTCTCTGTCCATGGGGTAAGTACCAGCGGCCTGGAGGGTGGCTAATGTGGTCCCACTTTTCAAGAAGAGTGGTAGAAACGAACCAGGAAATTACAGACCAGTGCGTCTTGTGTCAGTGGTCGGGAAACTATTGCAGAAAATTCTGAAGGAGAGAATTAATATGGGCCACAGCTGGAGTACTGTGTGCAGTTCTGGTCACCACATTATAGGAAGGATGTGATTACGTTGGAGGGGGTGCAGAGGAGATTCACCAGGATGCTGCCTGGGATGGAACATAAGGAGAGACTGGAAAGGCTTGGGTTGTTTTCTCTGGAGGGGGGAGGGGGGCGGCATGATTGGGGTGTATAAGATTATGAGGGATATGGACAGGGTGAGTAAGGAGCAGCTGTTCCTCTTGGTTGAGGGGTCAGTCACAAGGGGGCAGAGTTTTAGGGTGAGGGGCAGGAGATTCAGAGGGGATTTGAGAAAAGTCTTTTTTACTCAGAGGATGGTGGGAATCTGGAATGCACTGCCGGGGAAGGTAGCGGAGGCTGCAAACCTTACAGCCATTCACAAAAATACTTGCCTGAGCTCCTGAAATATCTTAAAATTCAAGGATATGGGACAAGTGCAGGAAAATGGGATTAGTGGCAGTTCTTGTCGATGCAGACTCGATGGGCTGAAGGGCCTTTTCTGCCCTCTATGACCATGACTCTATTTGGAAGATAGAGAGAGAGAAACTGGCACTTGTATTCACAGCCACCGGATGTGTCAAAACGCTTTGCAGTCAGTGAAGTACTTTCTGAGGTGTAGCCAGTGTCACAATGTAGGAAACGTGGTAGCAGGTAGCTTCCACAAACAGCAATATGATCACCTGTTTTTGTGATGTTGCTTAAGGGATAAATATTGGCCCTAAAGCACTGGCCAAAACTCCCCTTGAACAGGCAGCTGGAGCCTCAGTTTAAAAGCCTCGTCTGAAAGAAGCCGCACCTCGATTGTAGCGCTCCCTCAGTAACAAGCTGGAGTGTTGATTTTTGCACTCAAAACCTAGAGCTAGACTTGAACCCAGTTCCTTGTGGCTCGGAGGAGGTCCCTGAGGCTCCACAGAACCAATCTGGCTGACAGAGGTGAGGCTGAGATACTGCAGCTTGACACGGCATTGTCCTGGCAATGTGCCCCACTGCACCATAGCCTTGTTTCCCATTGTCCACAGTCATCATCTTAATCCCAAACCAGTGGCGAAACCACGTCCATCTGGGAGTCGCATCGAGACGGTTCCCAAAAACAAAGCTCCACTTTGACCCTCTTCTGTCTGGAGTTGTGTGTCTTATCCCGGGATTCACTCTGTGCATTTTTATCTCCCCCCCCCCCCCTCCGCACCCCTTCCCATTTCGTCAGGTTGACTTTCTTCATCTGTTCAGTGGGCTTCACGTCACCCATGCTGTTCGACGAGAGGAAATACCCTTATCACTTGATGCTGCAGAAATTCCTGTGCTCTGGAGGACACGATGCCCTGTTTGAGTGAGTAATCCTGTTGGTGAATGCTGTTGTACACAGTTTGTCGAGTGCACGGACAACTGAGATTCAATCTACAAAAATCCCCCAAAGTGCAATCTGTGTGTTGATTGGCGCAGGCGATTTATCGGGGCAGAGCGCGGGTCCATGCCTCAGTTTGGTGTGCAGTAGTTTAACCGCTCAACTCGCTTCCTGACAGGACCTTTAACTGGGCTCTGTCGATGGGGGGGAAAGTGCCAATCACCGAAGGCCTGGAGCACACAGAGCTCCCGGATGGCACGGGCGAGTTCCTCGATGCCTGGCTGATGCTCGTGGAGAAGATGGTGAACCCGACGACTGTTCTGGAGTCTCCGCACTCTCTGCCGGCCAAGCCACCCGGTGGCCAGAACTTCCCGCAGTTCAGCGCTCTCCGCTTTCTGGTGGTGACACAGAAGGTAAGCTTCACGTCTTCTCAGATTGGGTGGGGGGGGGAGGCCATTTCATCCTTCATGCCAGTGCCAGCTCTTTGAAAGAATTAGGCGCATTACCCCCCAGACAGCCCTGCAAAATTCGACCCCTTCAAGTATTTATCCACTTCCCCTTTTGAAAGATATTATTAAATCTGCAACCACTGCTCTTCCAGGCAGTGAATTCCAGAAAATAACACCCTGCATTAAAAATGTTTCTCCTCATCTGAACTAAAGCTTAAAGTTAAAGTTTGTTTATTTATTAGTGTCACGAGTAGGCTTACATTAACACTGCAATGAAGTTACTGCGAAAATCCCCTAGTCGCCACATTCCGGTGCCTGTTTGGGTACACCGAGGGAGAATTTAGCATGGCCAATGCACCCTAACCAGCACGTCTTTCAGACTGTGGGAGGAAATCAGAGCACCCGGAGGAAACCCACGCAGACACGAGGAGAACATGCAGACTCTCAGACAGTGACCCAAGCTGGGAATTGAATCCGGGTCCCTGGCGCTGTGAAGCAGCAGTGCTAACCACTGTGCTACACAGGCTCGGGTCACTGAGTAAAAGTGTGTGTACCAGCCAGCTGACTCCGATGTGTAAATTCTTCCTCATACCTTATGGGACTTAAAAGGATGGAGGGTTATAGGTAGGCCTAAAAGGTAGGGATATGTTCGGCACAACTCGTGGGGCCAAAGGGCATGTTTTGTGCTGTAGTTTTTCTATGTTTTCTATGTTTCTATACGTACGGTGAGGATTGAAGCTTGGGAGAGAGTCCAAGCTTGCAATGTCCCACCCAGCAATTCAGTCCCCTCTCTCTATGCTGTGTAACACCTGAATGTGGGGCATTTTCCCTCCTTCGCTCACTGACCTATTTCTATCCATCATCCAACACTCTCTGTCTCTCTCGCTTGGTCGCTTTCTCTCATTATCTCTCTCCGTCCCAGTTGCTCAGGGGGGGTGGGGGGGCCCTGTTGTTCGTGCGCTTATGCTTTTTTTAATGTAATGTTTGACAGGCAGCCTTTAACTGCATCAAGAACCTGTGGAATCGCAAGCCGTTAAAGGTGTACGGTGGGCGCATGGCCGAGTCGATGCTAGCAATCTTATGCCACATCCTGAGGGGCGAGCCCGTGATCCGTGAGCGACTGTCCAAGGAGAAAGAGGGCAGCAGGACGGAGGAGGAGGGTCCCCAGGAAGAAGGGACGGCACCAAGGCGTGAGCCCCAAGTGAACCAGCAGCAGCTTCAGCAGGTTAGGACGCTGAGGAAGTGAATTCGATTTGTTTATTTTGGAGCCAGTGGAGGGAATGAAATAGATGTTTTTCTGCAGCTATACAGGATCTTGGTGAGACCCTCTGAGCCACATGCCACCCTGACTTAGCCAATCCTTCACTGTCACTGGGTCAAAATCCTGGGGCACCTTCCCTAACAACACTGTGGTGTACCTATACTGCCCGGACTGCAACGGCAAGAAGGCAGTTCACCACCACTTACTCGAGGCAAATAGGGATGGACAACAAATGCTGGCCTTGCCAGCGACATCCATTTCCTGTCAATGAATAAATTAATTAAAGTATTTTTCTGAACTTGGGCCTCAGCTGGCTGCTTTGGCCTCCCGCCTTTCCCTTCCTGTCCTGTGGGTGGGACACTTGATTCTGTTTGGTCCCTCAGCCTCACGTGTTGCTTGTCGAGCTTGGTGCTTTTTTAAGCGTCCTTAATTGCCCTGTTGCTGCATTAAAGGCACTGTAGAGGTCCATGCACGTCTGTGTCTCCTCCAAACACAGATTGACCGGACGGCATCCACTGCTCCCCTCACCACTTGTCCAGTCCACAGTTGGATCCCTCCGATGCTGTGGTTTTCTGAGGAACCAGAGCAGAACCAAAATTCTGCCCGACCAGGATCCTACACCCCGAGGGAGGCCATGGCTCAAAGCCCAGGCACCATTGCAGTAGAGGGCAGTGGGCAAAGGGAGAGATGGACCACGTGAGGAGTTGTACCCCCAGTGGCACAGTGTGCCCCACTGAGTCCGGCTGTAGAGTTTGGTATTGGTTACTGAGCACACTGTTGCAGGTTCCTGTATGGATTGTCTTTACTTTTTCAGTTGATGGATATGGGTTTCACGAGGGAGCACGCGATGGAAGCCTTGCTGAACACGAGCAGTATGGAACAGGCGACCGAGTACCTGTTAACGCACCCCCCTCCGCTCTTGGGAGGAGCTGTACGCGTGAGGGCACGTAACATTTTTAAATATATGTACATGGGGATTGGGTAGGGGTCAGGGTGGATGTTGTGCTGGGCCCAGGGATGTCTGACGTATTGTGGCTTTGTAAAGCCCAGAGTACAGGCTGTGCTCAGTCTACTGATTCCTTTTTCAGCTCTTCGCTCTTTTGCTGTTGTCTGTAGTGAAATTACTCTGACTTATTGGTTCAGATGCTTCACTTCTTCCCCAGCGCCCAATCTTTACATTGCCTGGATCCTTCACTTACCGTTCCTTCCATTGCCTTATTCCACAGTTACCTGGCAACCTCCCACCAAACTGTCTCATACGTTTCTCCTTCTGCTCTTCCCTCTCCGTGGAGGGAGAAAGGGCAAGAGAGCATGGTCACACCATAACTTGTGTGGAGCCGTTCTTCCACGGGTCCTTCCACCGTTCTGGGCATCCTTCCCAAAACACTCTGATGGAAAACAGAATCCCTCCTTTTGAAAGTGATCTCCCCTTTTTCAGTGCGCCTGATCAGTCATTGTCCCAGCTTACCCCCGTGACTCCAGCTTCATCGGAGAATCACAGCATTATTACAGAACGGGTGGGGGTGAGGGGCAGCATTCAACCCATTGTGTCTGCACGGGCTCGCCAAATGAATAATTCCCCCAGTGCCATTCTCCCGCCTTCTCCCCGTAATGCTGCACCTTCTTCAATTTCAGACATTCTGATTGAACCTGGCTCTGCCACACACTCAGGCAGTGCCTTCCACACCCCATCCACTTGCTGTGTGCAAAACTTTTTCGCATATCGCTTTTGCTTTTTGTCAATTATTTCAAACTGTCACATTTTTTAATAGAAAGATTAACAGATCCCCGGGAGTGAGTTACAGACAGGAATCTAATCGGGGGGTTCGGGGTGGTTTATATATAGAATAACAGATACCCGGGAGTGTGTTACAGACTGGAATCTAATCGAGGGTTCAGGGTGGTTTATATATAGAATAACAGATACCCGGGAGTGTGTTACAGACTGGAATCTAATCGAGGGATTCGGGGTGGTTTATATATAGAATAACAGATACCCGGGAGTGTGTTACAGACTGGAATCTAATCGAGGGGTTCAGGGTGGTTTATATATAGAATAACAGATACCCGGGAGTGAGTTACAGACTGTGGAATCTAATCGAGGGGTTCGGGGTGGTTTATATATAGAATAACAGATACCCAGGAGTGAGTTACAGACTGGAATCTAATCGAGGGGTTCGGGGTGGTTTATATATAGAATAACATACCCGGCAGTGAGTTACAGACTGGAATCTAATCGAGGGGTTCAGGATGGTTTATATATAGAATAACAGACACTCGGGACTGAGTTACAGACTGGAATCTGATCGAGAGGTTCAGGATGGTTTATATATAGAATAACAGATACCCGGGAGTGAGTTACAGACTGGAATCTAATCGAGGGGTTTGGGTGGTTTATATATAGAATAACAGATACCCGGGAGTGAGTTACAGACTGGAATCTAATCGAGGGGTTCGGGGTGGTTTATATATAGAATAACAGATACCCGGGAGTGAGTTACAGACTGGAATCTAATCGAGGGGTTCGGGGTGGTTTATATATAGAATAACAGATACTCGGGACTGAGTTACAGACTGGAATCTGATCGAGAGGTTCAGGGTGTTTTATATATAGAATAACAGATACTCGGGACTGAGTTACAGACTGGAATCTAATCGTCGGGTCCAGGGTGGTTTATATATAGAATAACAGATACCCGGGAGTGAGTTACAGACTGGAATCTAATCGAGAGGTTCGGGATGGTTTATATATAGAATAACAGACACTCGGGAGTGAGTTACAGACTGGAATCTAATCGAGGGGTTCAGGGTAGGTGCAACAGGTTTATATGTGGATAAACTGGTATCAGACTGTTACTTGGTGAAAGTTATTTCATGTCTGAACCCAGAGGGGTAGGCTGCTTATCTTTAATATTTTCCTTTGTGGAATCCACTTGCACAGCATACTCAAAATGACTAATTTACTGCTGCTACTTTTCTCTTAAAGCTGCCAGGATTTCTGGCTATTTTCTGCTGTTGGCCCATGTCCCGTCTCAGACACACATTACTGCAGGTTTCCCCATAAAGGAGTGGTTCACGTGCTTCGATTGCGAAAGTGCTGGTGTATGTTCCTGCCTGAGAAAGTTTGATTACATCTTTGCAGGAGCTCAGCATGTCTGAGGAGGATCAGATGATGAGAGCAATTGCCATGTCGCTAGGGCAGGATATCCCAATGGACCAGAGTACGGAGTCACCAGAGGTAAGGCACTTAAAAGGCTGGATTTGTCCATCCATTCGGCAGACCTTCTGCGCTCTCTCTCTCTCTCTCTCAATCTCTCTCTCTCTCTCTCTCTCGGAATCAATCCTTGGCGCTCGGAGGCAGGATCGATTCTGCCTCGGGCTTTTGTCACTCATCCCTAACTGCGACAACTGGGTGTCCCGCTTGGCCATTTCAGCGGGGCAGTTAAGAGAACCACTTTGCTGTGGGTCTGGAGTCACATGTAGGCCAGACTGGGTAAGGACGGCAGATTTCCTTTCTGAAAGGACATGAGTGAATCAGTTGAGTTTTTGCAATAATCAGTGATACGGCAGCACTGTGGCACAGTGGTTAGCGCTGCTGCCTCACAGCGCCAGGGACCTGGATTTGATTCCGGCCTCAGGTCACTGACTGTGTGGAATTTGCACGCTCTCCCCGTGTCTGCATGGGTTTCCTCCGGGTGCTCCGGTTTCCTCCCACTCTCCAAAGATGTGCGGGTTAGGTGGATTGGCCATGCTAAATTGCCCTTAGTGTTAGGGGGACTAGCTAGGGTAAATACATGGGGGTTATGGGGAAAGGGTCTGGGTGGGATTGTGGTCGGCTCAATGAGCCAAATGGATCCTATGGTTCTATGATAGTTGTCACGCCGACCATTACTGAGACTAGCTCTCAATTCCAGATTCATTTTTTAAATTGATTTCACCAATGGTTGTGATGGGATTTTAAACTGTGTCTCCAGAGCATTCACCTAGGCCTCTGTATTACATCATGAGAAAGCCATTCAGCCCATCAGTGCTGGCTCCGAGCTATACTTTTAGTCCCAGCCTTCCTCTTTTTCAAATATTTATCCAGTGATCCTTTTGAGAGTTGCTATTGAGCCTCCTTCCACTGCCCTTTCGGGCAGCAGCTCCCAGTGATTTGTCAAATTCACCCACGTGTCCTGATAACGTGATGTAGATTTAACTGTGTGTGCCTCATGTTCGTTTGTTTTGCCCCGCCGCCCCCCCCTCCTGTGTGAATGCTTGTCCGGTTCTGATTGCCCTTACCGTTCGTTTGCCAGGAAGCAGCCCGCCGCAAGGAGGAGGAGGAGCGCAAGGCGCGCGAGAAGCAGGAGGAGGAGGAAGTGAAGAGCCTGGAGAGGTATCAGGATGTGGTGCCCTTGGAGCCCGACGAATTGAACTGCTTCACGGAGAAGATGCTGCCTGGCTGCTTCCACCTGCTGGACGAGTTACCGGACACTGTGTACCGGGTTTGCGACTTGATCATGACTGCCGTCAAACGCAACGGGGCTGACTACAGGGACCTGATACTAACCCGGGTGGTGGAGCAGGTGAGAATTTGCTGCTTCCGTTAGTGCGGGGAGGTGTAAGCCAGACTCTTTGTCTGCCTACCTTTCTCGTGGCTTAAGGTTTTGAAAGTCAGTTTGTTTTGTGGTTGGTCTGAAACCTTATCGGTAAACTGCTCACAGTCAGAGAGGGATGCACTACTTTTCTTTGAAGCATATTGGTGAGCCAATCACGCAAGGTAACAGTTGTATTTATGTGGTGAAATTTGGATCTGTGGGAAAGATTTGGGCCAGGTGACCAAATCGAAAATGTGCTCCATGTCGGCATCTGCTGGTCACAGCCTTCAACTGCTGTGACACAATTCTGTTTACTTAAGTGTTCCCACTTCAAGTGTTTCGAGGCATTTTAATTGTTAAATGTCAACTCAGTGTGATCTGAAGTTGAGCACAGTGAACGTTTTTTTCGAGGTAGATATAATCAGATGCACTAATATCTGGAGCGCTCCATCTTGAGGCTGTGTTGGATAGGGAGTATGATACCTCACAAGAGGCCATTCTCCCCATTGTGCCTGTGCTGGCTCTTTAAGTGAGCTAGACAAATATACCCATTCCCCTGCCCTTTCCTCTTACTGCCCCTCAATTGAATCCGCTCTACTCAGGCAGCGCCTTCCAGATCAGACATTTAAAAAAATGTATATGTATTCTTCACATCTTACCACCGGTCTTGTCCTTAGCTCACGTTTTTTCTCTTCAGATTCTTTTGTGCCTCCCCTACCCTGGGCACATGTGCCATCTGTATGTTCTAAGTTTGCAGTGGAGGTCAGTGTTTGTCTTTCAACAGGTATGGGAAGCTGCCAACGTCCTCATCACAGCGGCGCTCCCCTTGACTACGAGCGACACCAAGACGGTGGCAGAGTGGACCAGCCAGATGGCGACGCTCCCGCAGGCTTCCAACCTCGCCACCAGGATCCTTCTTGTCACCCTCCTGTTTGAGGTACGGGTTTTGTATCGCTTGTACAGCTCTTTGGGAGGGGACGCGGGAGTGATTTCATGGGGATTAGTGCACAGACAGAAGGCCGTGTCGAGGGGATTGAATGAGTATGAAGAGTGGGGTGGGGAGAAATGGAGAACAGATGATGTGCAGTGGGGGAAAAAAGGGCAATGGGGTTGCCTTGTTGCCTTTTTGTGCCAGTGCTGCAGTTGCTCAAAGTAGGGTCACTGTTTTAACAATAAGGGGGGATCGCCCATTTAAAACAGATGAGGAGAAATATTCTCTCAGATTCGTGAATCTTCAGAACTCTCTTCCTCAAAAGATGCTAACTTGATCGAGCTTTTCGAGGAAGTGACCAAGATTGATGAGGGTAGGGCATGTTGTCTACATGGACTTCAGTAAGGCCATTGACAAGGTCCCTCATGACACACTGGTGCAGAAGGTGAAGTCACATGGGATCAGAGGTAAGCTGACAATGTGGATACAAAACTGGCTCGGTCATAGAAGACAGAGGGTAGCAGTGGAAGGATGCATTTCTGAATGGAGGGCTGTGACAAGTGGCGTTCCTCAAGGGTCAGTGCTGTGACCTTTGCTGTTTGTAATATATATAAATGATTTGGAGGAAAATGTAACTGGTTTGATTAATAATCTTGCGGACGACACAAAGGTTGGTGGATTTGCAGATAGCGATGAGGACCATCAGAGGATACAGCAGGATATAGATCAGTTGGAGACTTGGGCAGAGAGATGGCAGATGGAGTTTAATCTGGACAAATGTGAGGTAATGCATTTTGGAAGGTCTAATACAGATAGGAAATATACTGTAAATGGCAGAACCCTTAAGAGTATTGATAGGCAGAGAGATCTGGGTGTACAGGTACACAGGTCACTGAAAGTAGCAACACAGGTGGAGAAGGTAGTCAAGAAGGCATACGGCATGTTTGCCTTCATTGGCCGGGGCATTGAGTTTAAAAATTGTCAAGTCATGTTGCAGCTTTACAGTTCGGCTGCACTTGGAATATAGTGTTCAACATTACCAGAAAGATGTGGAGGCTTTGGAGAGGGTACAGAAAAGATTTACCAGGTTGTTGCCTGGTATGGAGGGCATTAGCTATGACGAGAGGTTGGAGAAATTTGGTTTGTTCTCCATAAGACCATAAGACCATAAGACATAGGAGCGGAAGTAAGGCCATTCGGCCCATCGAGTCCACTCCACCATTCAATCATGGTTGATTTCAACTCCATTTACCCGCTCTCTCCCCATAGCCCTTAATTCCTCGAGAAATCAAGAATTTATCAATTTCTGTCTTGAAGACGCTCAACGTCTCGGCCTCCACAGCCCTCTGTGGCAATGAATTCCACAGACCCACCACTCTCTGGCTGAAGAAATTTCTCCTCATCTCTGTTCTAAAGTGACTCCCTTTTATTCTAAGGCTGTGCCCCCGCGTCCTAGTCTCCCCTGTTAATGGAAACAACTTCCCTACGTCCATCCTATCTAAGCCGTTCATTATCTTGTAAGTTTCTATCAGATCTCCCCTCAACCTCCTAAACTCCAATGAATATAATCCCACGATCCTCAGACGTTCATCGTATGTCAGGCCTACCATTCCTGGGATCATCCGTGTGAATCTCCGCTGGACCCGCTCCAGTGCCAGTATGTCCTTCCTGAGGTGTGGGGCCCAAAATTGCTCACAGTACTCCAAATGGGGCCTAACCAGTGCTTTATAAAGCCTCAGAAGTACATCCCTGCTTTTGTATTCCAAGCCTCTTGAGATAAATGACAACATTACATTTGCTTTCTTAATTACGGACTCAACCTGCAAGTTTACCTTTAGAGAATCCTGGACTAGGACTCCCAAGTCCCTTTGCACTTTAGCATTATGAATTTTGTCACCGTTTAGAAAATAGTCCATGCCTCTATTCTTTTTTCCAAAGTGTACGACTGGAAAAACAGAGGTTGAGGGGAGGTCTCACTGGAACTACAGAGTTCCAGGTTGAGGGGGGGTCTCACTGGAACTACAGAGGTTGAGGGGAGACCTGATATAACTCGTTGCCGGGGGAGGTCGTGAAAGCAAATATGATAGTGACTTTTAAGGGGCGTCTGGACAAATACATGAATAGGATGGGAATAGAGGGGTATGGTCCCCGGTAGGATAAGGGCTTTAGTTCAGTCAGACAGCATGGTCAGTGCAGGCTTGGAGGGCCGAAGGGGCTGTTCCTGTGCTATGATTTTCTTTGTTCTTTTGTTCTTTGCGCTGGAAGCGGAGTTTTAAAATATTTTGAAGACAGAGCTAGATTGATTCTTAGGCTATGGACTGTAGGAAGAGAAATAAACCATTCGGTCCATTGAGTTTGCTCCGTCTTCAATGAGATCATGCCTCATTGTTCCACTGGAGCAAGCAGAGAGGGAGTGATTTGTGGCAGGAGTGCTGGTGAGAGATTTATTTAGTTAGTTAGTGTGGTTTTTGGCCTTTATTTTTTGAGTAGTATTTTTCTTTTAATTTTAAACTGAAAACCGGAAGTGGGCTGCTAAGGAGTCTGGGAAGGGTTTTTTAAGCACGCGAAGTATAAAAGGTAGGCTGCAGCATACAGCGGGCAGAGTCGGGAGCGGGCAGCGGAGTGAGTGGGAAGCAGAGTGTGAGCTATAAGGGCTTTGGCTCACGGCTTCGGGGACAGGGCGAGCAGGGGTGAGTTTTTAATTTCTTATTTACTTTTCTCTGTGTATCTTGGTATAAAGGGTCAAATATGAGTGTGAAGCCAGTGTGTTGTTCCCAGTGTAGGATGTGGGAGGTCCTGGAGGCACCTGGCCTCCCGGACATCCACATCTGTGAGGGGTGTGTCGAGCTGCGGTTCCTGAGGGACCGTGTTAGGGAGCTGGAACAGCAGCTCGAGGATCTTAGGCTGTTAAGGGAGAATGAGGAGGTGATAGACAAGAGCCTATCATCAGGAGGTCACACCAGGGCCACGGGAGGAGGCCAAGTGGGTGACAGCCAGGAAGGGTAAAGCTCGGGTGATTGAGAGCACCCTGGTGGATGTGCCCCTACACAACAAGTACTCCTGCCTGAGTACTGCTGGGGGGGACAGCCCACCTGGGGGAAGCAGCAGTGGCCGTGTCTCCGGAGTGGAGTCCGGCCCTGTAACTCAGAGGGCTAAGGAAAAGAGGAGGAAGGCAATGTTAATTGGGGACTCGACAGTAAGGGGGTCGGACAGGCGTTTTTGTGGAGGCAGGCGGGAGTCTCGGATGGTGGTCTGCTTCCCTGGGGCCGGGATCCAGGATGTCGCTGGTCGACTCCCAGAAATCCTGAGGGGGGAGGGAGAGGAGCCTGAGGTAGCGGTACATATTGGGACACTGATGTGGGAAGGAAGGGGTCATGAAAAGAGAGTATAGGGAATTAGGGAGACAGCTGAGAAGGAAGAAAGCAAAGGTAGTAATCTCAGGATTGCTGCCTGTGCCACGGGAGGGTGAGGGCAGGAATGGAGTGAGGTGGAGGATGAATGTGTGGCTGAGGGACTGGTGCAGAGGGCAGGGATTCGGGTTCGTGGACCATTGGGACCTCTTTAGGGGCAGGTGTGACCTGTACACAAAAAACGGGTAGCACTTGAATCCCAGGGGGACCAATATCCTGGCGGGAATGTTGGCTAAGGCGACTGGGGAGAGTTTTAAACTAGATAGGTTGGGGGGAGGGGATCGAGACGAGGTGACTGGGAGTGAGGAAGTTAGCTTGCAAACAGAGAAGGGTTATAGACAGTGCAAGAGGGCGGATGGACAGGGGATAGAGAAGGGGAGAGCTCAGACCAAAGGATTGAGATGTGTTTACTTTAATGCCAGGAGTATAGTGAATAAAGGGGATGAGCTCAGAGCGTGGATCAATGCCTGGAAGTGTGATGTGGTGGCCATTACGGAGACTTGGATGTCTCAGGGACAGGACTGGATATTCCAGGTGCCGGGATGCGGATGTTTCAGGAAGGACAGGGAGGGAGGCAAGAGAGGGGGTGGAGTGGCACTGCTGATCAGGGATAGTGTCACAGCTGTAGAGAAGGTGTATGCTGTGGAGGGATTGTCTACAGAGTCTCTGTGGGTGGAAGTTCGGAGTGGGAAGGGGTCGATCACTTTGCTGGGAGTTTTCTATTGGCCGCCCAACAGGGAGGTGGAGGAGCAGATAGGGAAACAGATCCTGGAGAGTTGCAATAATAGCAGAGTTGTTGTGATGGGGGACTTTAATTTCCCAAACATAGATTGGAATATCCCTAGGGTAAGGAGATTGGATGGGGAGGAGTTCGTCAGGTGTGTTCAGGAGGGTTTCCTGATACAGCATGTGGACAAGCCTACAAGAGGAGAGGCTGTACTTGATCTGATACTGACCAATGAACCTGGACAGGTGTCAGATCTCTCAGTGGGAGAGCATCTTGGGGATAGCGATCATAACTCTATCTCTCCTTTATGCTTGCATTGGAAAAAGAGAGGATCAGGCAAGCTAGGAAAGCGTTTATATGGAGTAAGGAGAAATATGAAGACATAAGGCAGCAAATTAGAGGAGTAAATTGGAAGGAGGTATTCTCGGGGAAATCTACTGAAGAGAGGTGGCAGTTTTTCAAGGAATGTCTGTCTAGAGTTCTACAGGACAACGTTCCGAGCAGACAGGGAGGAGTTAGTCGGTTAAAGGAACTGTGGTGCACGAAAGCTGTGCGGGACCTAGTCGAGAAGAAAAGGAAAGCGTACAAAAGGCTCAGAGAGCTTGGCGAAGATAGGGATCTAGATGAGTATACGGCTTGTAGGAAGGGACTAAAGAAGGAAATTAGGAGAGCCAGAAGGGGTCACAAGAAGGCCTTGGCAGGTAGGATTAAGGAAAACCCGAAGGCGTTCTACAAATATGTGAAGAGTAAAAGGATGAGACGTGAAGGAACAGGGCCTATAAAAGGTGAAGGCGGGAAAATCTGTACGGAACCAGTAGAAATGGCAGAGGTGCTTAATGAGTATTTTGCCTCGGTTTTACAGAGGAGGAGGACCTGGGTGGATGTACTGTGGGCTTGCGGTGGACTGAAAAGATTGAGTATGTGGACTTTAAGAAAGAGGTTATGCTGGAATCTTTGAATGGCATCAAGATAGATAAGTCGCCGGGTCCGGATGGGATGTACCCCAGGTTACTGTGGGAGGCGAGGGAAGAGATTATAGAGCCTCTGGCGATGATCTTTGCATCGTCGATGGAGACGGGGGAGGTGCCGGAGGATTGGAGGATTGCGGATGTGGTTCCTATTTTCAAGAAGGGGAATCGGGATAGCCCAGGTAATTACCGACCGGCGAGTCGAACCTCAGTGGTTGGTTAACTGATGGAGAAGATCCTGAGGGACAGGATATATGAGCATTTAGAGAGGTTTAGTATGCTCAAGAATACTCAGCATGGCTTTGTCAAAGGCAGATCGTGCCTTACGAGCCTGGTGGAGTTCTTCGAAAATGTGACTAAACACATTGACGAAGGGAAAGCGGGAGATGTGGTTTATGTGGATTTTAGCAAGGCGTTCGATAAGGTCCCCCATGCAAGGCTTCTAGAAAAAGAGAGAGGGCATGGGATCCAAGGGGCTGCTGCCCTGTGGATCCAGAACTGGCTTGCCCAAAGGAGGCAGAGTGTGTGTACAGGTGGGTCTTTTTCTAAATGGAGGTCGGTCACCAGTGGTGTGCCCCAGGGATCTGTTCTGGGACCCTTGCTGTTTGTCATTTTCATAAATGACCTGGACGAGGAAGTGAAGGGATGGGTTGGTAAGTTTGCCGACGACACGAAGGTTGGTGGGGTTGTGGATTGGTTGGTGGGGTTGGGACCTTATCGAACGCCTTGCTAAAATCCATATAAACCACATCTACCGCTTTCCCTTCGTCAGTGTGTTTAGTCACATTTTCGAAGAACTCCACCAGGCTCGTAAGGCACGATCTGCCTTTGACAAAGCCATGCTGAGTATTCTTGAACATACTAAACCTCTCTAAATGCTCATAAATCCTGTCCCTCAGGATCTTCTCCATCAGCTTACCAACCACTGAGGTTAGACTCACCGGTCGGTAATTTCCTGGGCAATCCCTATTCCCCTTCTTGAAAATAGGAACCACATTCGCAATCCTCCGGCACCTCCCCCGTCTCCATCGACGACGCAAAGATCATCGCCAGAGGCTCTGCAATCTCTTCCCTCGTCTCCCACAGAAACCTGGGGTACATCCCATCCAGACCTGGCGACTTATCTATCTTGATGCCATTCAAAGATTCCAGCACAACCTCTTTGTTAAATTCCACATACTCAATCTTTTCAGTCCACCGCAAGCCCACAGTACATCCACCCATGTCCTTCTCCTCTGTGAAAACCGAGGCAAAATACTCATTAAGCACCTCTGCCATTTCTACTGGTCATCATACATGATGACCTAATCTCCACTGCCCCATAGTGGTAAAGAATTCCACAGATTCACTTCCCTCTGAGGGAAGAAATTCCTCCTCCTCCTCCTCTGTCTTAAATGGGTGATCCTCTTACGCTGAGATTATGTCCTCTAGACTCTGGGTTTAAGGTGGGATTCCTTTAGTCATAGTTGTCTTGTGAAAGTGGTGTGGATTGGAGATGCGTCCAGATTGTGTGCACTCTGACAGAAAGAGCGAACTGTTGAGACCTGGCCTGCTGGGAAGGTGGTTCTCCTCCTGAATCTGGGTCGGCAGCCTATCTCTGACCCCATGTCTGCGTCTTTATTCCCCCCCCACCCCAAAGGAACTCAAGCTGACTTGCGCCAGGATTGTGGAGACGAGTGGCATTCTGGGCGTCCTGATCAAGTTGCTCGAGGTAGCACAGCCTTGTCTCCAGGCTGCCAAGGAACAGAAGGATGTGCACACACCCAAGTAAGTGCTCAGTGGGGCGTGTGTGTGTGGGGGGGGGGGTGTGTGTGGTGTGGGGGGGGGGGGGGTGTGTGTGGTGTGGGGGGGGGGTGTGTGTGGTGTGGGGGGGGGGTGTGTGTGGTGTGGGGGGGGGTGTGTGTGGTGTGGGGGGGGGGGTGTGTGTGGTGTGGGGGGGGGTGTGTGTGGTGTGGGGGGGGGTGTGTGGTGTGGGGGGGGGGGTGTGTGGTGTGGGGGGGGGGTGTGTGTGGTGTGGGGGGGGTGTGTGTGGTGTGGGGGGGGGTGTGTGTGTGGTGTAGGGGGGAGGTGTGTGTGGTGTGGGGGGGGGTGTGTGTGTGGTGTGGGGGGGGTGCGTGTGTGGTGTGGGGGGGGGAGTGTGTGGGTATGGGGGGGTAGTGTGTGTGTGTGGGGGGGGGTAGTGTGTGTGTGGTGTGGGGGGGGTGTGTGTGTGGTGTGGGGGGGGGGTGTGTGGTGTGGGGTGGTGTGTGGGGGGTGTGTGGTGTGGGTGTGTGTGTGTGTGTGGGGGGGTGCGTACGGGGAGTGTGTGGGTATGGGGGGGTAGTGTGTGTGTGTGTGGGGGGGGTGTGTGTGGGGTGTGGGGGTGGTGTGGGGGGGGTGTGTGTGTGGCGTGGGGGGCGTGTGTGTGGTGTGGGGGGGGTGTGTGGTGTGGGGGGCGTGTGTGTGTGGTGTGGGGGGCGTGTGTGTGTGGCGTGGGGGGCGTGTGTGTGGTGTGGGGGGGGTGTGTGGTGTGGGGGGCGTGTGTGTGTGGTGTGGGGGGCGTGTGTGTGTGGCGTGGGGGGCGTGTGTGTGTGGTGTGGGGGGGGTGTGTGTGGTGGGGGGCGTGTGTGTGTGGTGTGGGGGGCGTGTGTGTGGTGTGGGGGGGGGTTGTGTGTGGTGTGGGGGGGGGTGTGTGTGTGGTGTGGGGGGGGGGTGTGTGTGTGTGTGGGGGTGGGGGTGTGTGGTGTGGGGGGGGGTGTGTGTGTGTGTGGGGGTGTGTGTGTGTGGTGTGGGGGGCGTGTGTGTGGTGTGGGGGGGGGTTGTGTGTGGTGTGGGGGGGGGTGTGTGTGTGGTGTGGGGGGGGGGTGTGTGGTGTGGGGGGCGTGTGTGTGTGGTGTGGGGGGGTTGTGTGTGGTGTGGGGGGGTTGTGTGTGGTGTGGGGGGGGGTGTGTGTGTGGTGTGGGGGGGGGGTGTGTGTGGTGTGGGGGGGGGTGTGTGTGGTGTGGGGGGGGGTGTGTGTGGTGTGGGGGGGGGTGTGTGTGTGTGTGGGGGTGTGTGTGTGTGGTGTGGGGGGGTGTGTGTGTGTGTGGGGGGGGTGTGTGTGTGGTGTGGGGGGGGGTGTGTGTGTGTGTGGGGGGGGGTGTGTGTGTGTGTGGTGGGGGGCGTGTGTGTGTGGTGTGGGGGGCGTGTGTGTGTGGTGTGGGGGGGGGTGCGTGGTGTGGGGGGGGGTGTGTGTGTGGAGGGGGGTGTGGTGTGGGGGGGGGTGTGTGTGGTGTGGGGGGGGGTGTGTGTGTGGTGTGGGGGGGGGGTGTGTGTGGTGTGGGGGGGGGTGTGTGTGGTGTGGGGGGGGGTGTGTGTGGTGTGGGGGGGGGTGTGTGTGTGTGTGGGGGTGTGTGTGTGTGGTGTGGGGGGGTGTGTGTGTGTGTGGGGGGGGGTGTGTGTGTGTGTGGGGGGGTGTGTGTGTGGTGTGGTGGGGGGTGTGTGGTGTGGTGGGGGGTGTGTGTGGTGTGGTGGGGGGTGTGTGGTGTGGTGGGGGGTGTGTGGTGTGGTGGGGGGCGTGTGTGTGTGGTGTGGGGGGCGTGTGTGTGTGGTGTGGGGGGCGTGTGTGTGTGGTGTGGGGGGGGGGTGCGTGGTGTGGGGGGGGGTGTGTGTGTGGAGGGGGGTGTGGTGTGGGGGGGGTGTGTGTGGGGGGTGTGCGTGCGATATGGGTGTGGGGGGGGTGTGTGGTGTGGGGGTGTGTGTGTGTGTGGAGGGGGGTGTGGTGTGGGGGGGGTGTGTGTGTGTGGAGGGGGGTGTGGTGTGGGGGGGGTGTGTGTGTGGAGGGGGGTGTGGTGTGGGGGGGGTGTGTGTGTGGGGGGTGTGCGTGCGATATGGGTGTGGGGGGGGTGTGCGCGCGTGTGGGGGGAAGTGGGCGGTGTGTCTTCAAACTTGCTCCATACTGGCCAGCTGCCTCTGTTCAGACTGCCCATCATAATCTGATAATCGCGTCCCTTTTCTTGTGGTCAGTGACTCCTGGTTGGATTTTTTGGGCTCTTTAAGTTAAAGTTTAGTGAAATTAAGGAAAATGGCTCCTTTCAAACAAGAAGTGAAATCATAGAAATCATAGAAACCCTACAGCACAGAAAGAGGCCATTCGGCCCATCGAGTCTGCACCGACCACAATCCCACCCAGGCCCTACTCCCATACCCCTACATATTTTACCCACTAATCCCTCTAACCTATGCACCTCAGAACACTAAGGGCAATTTTAGCATGGCCAATCAACCTAACCCGCACATCTTTGGACTGAAGGATGCAGAAGTATTGACCGCACAAACAGACCGTTCGACCCAACTGGTCTCTGCTGGTGTTTTGGCTTCACCCATCTTGTCCCACCCTACTTTCTCTTCCCCATCACTCTATCCTTCTGTGTCTTCCTCCCTCATGTTTACTCAATTTCCCGTTTTAAAGGCATCGGTGCTCTTTGCTTTGACTGCTCCCTAGGGAGCAAATTCCACATCCTCACCTCTCAGGGTAAAGGAGTTTCTCCTCAATGACCCCAATTGGATTTATTAGTCATAGTTTTATATAGACCGACCCCCACCACCACCACCTCGGCCCGCTACAGTTTCTCACTCAGCTCTCTCTCCAGAACCGAGGGACAACTTGTGATGTGTGAACCCTTCCCTGCGTCACGGAGACAGTGGGCTCCAGGCCCTCGGCTGTTATGTTACTGCTCCCGGCTTTTGTATGTCAGATCAGAGCTCTAAGAATACTATTTTATGTTGCTGCCCCTGATCAGGTGGATTACTCCCGTCCTGCTGCTGATTGACTTCTACGAAAAGATGTCCGTGTCGTCCAAGAGGAGAGCGCAGATGAACAAGGTGACAGCTGCTGAATCATTCGTACGGGTGCAAATACTTCTGTGATTCGCCCAAACTGGCCTTGCCCATTGCTGCTGAGGTTCAAAATAAGTTACCAGGATAATTTTGAACATCTTTATTCTTTCACAGGATAGGGGTTTCCCTGGCGAGGGCAGCATTTGTTGCCCATCTCCAATTGTCCTTGAACTGAGTGGCTCGCTTGGGTCATTTCAGAGAGTGGTTAAGAGAGAAGCACATTGCTGTGGGTCTGGAGACTCAGCTCTCCTGTGTTAGTTGGGTTCCAGTTGCCAACCAGTCAGCACTCTCGTCTCATGAAATATAAATTGTTGTTCCTTTTACATTTAGTATCTTTACGAATCGTCCTGATGACAAGATGCAAGACAAAAAGCTTCGACAGCATGTGTCTCTTTTTTCAGCAATATTCTGGTTTGGCACAAAAAAGCGACTGTTTGTGACAAGTGACTAGTCAGAATTGGGATAACCTGTCACATTTCTCCTGCAGTATCTGCAGCCAACTGGCAATAACTGGAGGTGGTTTGATGATCGTTCGGGGCGGTGGTGCAGTTACAGCGCGAGCAACAACAGCACCATTGACGCGGCCTGGAGGGCGGGAGAGACCAGCGTGCGGTTCACGGCTGGCCGGAGGAGGTACACCGTGCAGTTCAACACCATGGTGCAGGTAATGAGAAGTGCTGCCCTGTCATCGGCTGGCACCATAAACGTGGCTGCTGCCCTTAGAGAAAAGATGAAACGGCAGCACTGCCCACCAACCCAAACGAAGCAGGCGGGGGGCTGTTGAGGTTAGCAGTCAATTGAAAATTGTAAAACTGGGATTTCTGCCGAGAGAGGATCCAAGGCGTGTCGGTGGAATTAAAATGCAGAGCATAATTAAATGACGGGGATGGGGTCAACAGAGTGACCTTGCTATATGTGATCGGAGGTTGATTGATGAGTGCGCAGGGTTTCTGGGGGGAGACAGTAACACAGGTCATGATGCCATGTTGCACGTGTGGCTTTGACAGTGAAGTGAATAGTGTAGAACGGGTATCATTCAGTTGTAGGCAAGCTGCGGAGGTGTATAGGATTGTGAAGTAGTGGGAGTGAGAGCAGGCCTGCCCATCTCTCTTGTCTCCTGGTATTGATTTACTATGTCACATGTGGAAACCGAACTGAGAGGTTACAACTCCACAGGAAAGACTGAACAGACTTGGGAGTCGCTTTGAGAAGTGCTTTTTAGAGTAGACACAAAGATGTTTCCACTTGTGAGTAACCAAAACCGGAGGCCATCAGGGTAGGATAGCCCCAATAGCCGTACCTGTGAATATTTAAATGTGATCAGCTCTTGGAAGCAATACATGATTTGATGGTGATGTCGTTAGGGTGTTGCCATAGGCTGTTTTACTTTCAGATTTGTACTCTTGTGCAAAGAGCAGCTCTTCAATAAATCTGTTGTTGTTAGTTTGAATCCACGTGTGCAGACCACATCTTTTTCTTTTCTGCGAAAACCCACACCTTGAACACAGTTAGGACATTACAGTACCCAGTATTGGAGAAACCGCTTTACTCAGGGAGAGTAAAGAGAGTAAGTCCCAATCTATCTCCCCTCGGGGAGCAGTGAGAGTGTGGAACTCCCCCTCGGGGAGCAGTGAGAGTGTGGAACTCCCCCTCGGGGAGCAGTGAGAGTGTGGAACTCCCCCTCGGGGAGCAGTGAGAGTGTGGAACTCCCCCTCGGGGAGCAGTGAGAGTATGGAACCCCCCCCTCGGGGAGCAGTGAGAGTGTGGAACTCCCCCTCGGGGAGCAGTGAGAGTGTGGAACTCCCCCTCGGGGAGCAGTGAGAGTGTGGAACTCCCCCTCGGGGAGCAGTGAGAGTATGGAACCCCCCCCTCGGGGAGCAGTGAGAGTGTGGAACTCCCCCTCGGGGAGCAGTGAGAGTGTGGAACTCCCCCTCGGGGAGCAGTGAGAGTGTGGAACTCCCCCTCGGGGAGCAGTGAGAGTGTGGAACTCCCCCTCGGGGAGCAGTGAGAGTATGGAACCCCCCCCTCGGGGAGCAGTGAGAGTGTGGAACTCCCCCTCGGGGAGCAGTGAGAGTATGGAACCCCCCCCTCGGGGAGCAGTGAGAGTGTGGAACTCCCCCTCGGGGAGCAGTGAGAGTGTGGAACTCCCCCTCGGGGAGCAGTGAGAGTGTGGAACTCCCCCTCGGGGAGCAGTGAGAGTGTGGAACTCCCCCTCGGGGAGCAGTGAGAGTGTGGAACTCCCCCTCGGGGAGCAGTGAGAGTGTGGAACTCCCCCTCGGGGAGCAGTGAGAGTGTGGAACTCCCCCTCGGGGAGCAGTGAGAGTATGGAACCCCCCCCTCGGGGAGCAGTGAGAGTGTGGAACTCCCCCTCGGGGAGCAGTGAGAGTGTGGAACTCCCCCTCGGGGAGCAGTGAGAGTGTGGAACTCCCCCTCGGGGAGCAGTGAGAGTGTGGAACTCTCCCTCGGGGAGCAGTGAGAGTATGGAACCCCCCCCTCGGGGAGCAGTGAGAGTGTGGAACTCCCCCTCGGGGAGCAGTGAGAGTGTGGAACTCCCCCTCGGGGAGCAGTGAGAGTGTGGAACTCCCCCTCGGGGAGCAGTTGAAGTGAATGGTTCAGGTACATTTAAAGGGGGAAATGGGGGAAGTTGGACAGAGGGAAAAGAGGGACATGGGGATAGAAAGAGGCTCGTGTGGAGCAGAAGCACCAGTATAGCCTAGTTTCTGTGTACTTCTCTTTCCAATGCCACCTTCAATTAATGTTCCCTAAATTTAAATTCCCTAAATGTTGGCAAGGCCAGCATTTGTTGCCCATTCACAATCGCTCGTGAACTGAGTGGCTTGTTAGGGCTGTTTCAACCATCTTGCTGGGGGTCTGGAGTCACATGTAGGCCAGACCAGGTAAGGATGGCAGATTTCCTTCCCTGGCGGGGACATTTGTTAATTCATTCGTGGGACATGGGTGTCGCTGGCTGGCCAGCATTAGTGAACCAGATGGGTTTTTACGACTATGGTGAGTTTCATGGTCACCGTTACCGAGACTGGTTTTGAATTCCAGATATAAATGAAATTTACATTCCAGCAGCTGCCTTGGTGGGATTTGAACCTGTGTCCCCAGAGCAATTTGTCTGTGCATCTGGATTATTTGTCCACTGACATTACTATGATGCCACCAATTCCCCATTGCCCTTGACGAGATGTGGTGAACCGCCTTTTTGAGCCACTCCACGTGGTGTAGGTACACCTGCAGCACTGTTAGGGAGGGAGTGCCAGGATTTTGACCCAGCGATGAGGAAGGAACAGCCGATATATTTCTAGGTCAGGATGGTAAATGGCTCGGGTGGGAACTTGCAGGTCATAGAATCATAGAGAACAGAAATCGGGTCTGCACTGACCATAACTATCCCTCAAGGCACAATAGTCCAATTTTCCTGCACTTGGTACATATCCTTGAATGTTTTGGTTTTTCAAGTGCTCATCCAAATATTTTTTAAAGATTGTAAGGTTTCCGATTTTCCACTGCTTTCCCAGGCAGTGCATTCCAGATTCCCACCACGTCTGAGTGAAAAGGTGTTTCTCAGACTGGTGCTGTTCCCTTGTGTCTGTTGCCCCTGTCCTTCTAGGTGGTAGCAAGGGGTGTCCCGATCAAATTGCTGACCATTTGTAATCGTTCTTTTGCAGGGTTCACATGAGGCACCCTTTTCTAAGGTTGCTGTGACCCACGGACTGTCAGACGTGTTGGTGCCTCGAGCTGCAGGCCTGTGCCCCCTTTGTAATGCCGCTGTAACCCAACACTCTTTCTGACCCTTTTTATACTTAGGTAAATGAAGAGACCGGAAACCGGCGGCCGGTGATGTTGACTTTACAGCGCTTGCCCCGAAAGGAACTCAACTGCAAAAGCAGCAGCTCCCAATTCGTGCAAGACTTGGAAAAAACCCTGGAGGAGGGGAAGGAGCCGGAACCCGAGCCGGAGCCCGAGCCAGAGACCAAACCCAAGGAAGAGAAAGCCAACGGTACGAACCTTCCTCCTTATGGTGAGCCTTGGAGCGTTTCGGTTCCAAGCCAACATCCATTCACTTCAACGCGTTCGGAGATGGTCACTAGTGTTTAATTGATTGAGACAACCAGTTTCCCCAGAAGATTGGGACGAAATGCTCAAATGGTGAAACTCTGATCACTGCCTGAACTGGGTTTATTAAAAGACTGTACGCTACCTTTATTTCAGCAAGGTTTTGAACAAGATCCACACAACTTCCTTATTTTCACCTGAGAAATGTGCACTGATCAAAACTAGGGTTATGATTTGGTGAATGGTTCCCTGTCAGTTTTGCGTGTGGACACCGTATAGAATCTTAATTTGATTCGTTCACATGGGGTGTGGGCATCATTGGCAAGGCCAGCATTTATTGCACATAGTATTCGAGATGTGGTTTCGGCAACGTCCTGCATAACTACACAATGGTGCCTCTTTCAGTCATGTTGACGGAGGGCCTGAACATGGGGATAACCCTACTGCTCCCTCAGTCCTGCACTGGAGTGTCGGCCTCGAGTTTTGTGCTCAAGCCCTAGACTGGGACTTGAACCCAGGCCCTTGTGTTTCAGAAGCGAGGGTGGTACCACCACAGCGGACACCACTCGGTGACTTTTGAGGCCTCATCACTGCGAAGTTGAGTTTGAGGCCAGAGGTGGGAGGTTACCCCCCCCCCCCCCCCCCCGCCCCCCCCTTCTCAAACTATGAGATTTTGGGACTTAACTGGTGAAGGTGGGAGATTTGAACTCTGAATCTCAAGGTTCCCTATCCGTTGGAGTTATGACGAATGACACTTCTAAATTAACACCCTGTTTTGAATTAACAAAGTCCGTTTCGATGTTGCAACTCTGCGCCACCTCATCTTTTATAATTTTATTATATGTATACATGCTGATGCAGAAGAATGAGGGGTGATCTCATTGAAACAACATAGGATTCTTAAGGTGCTTGACAGGGTGAATGCTGACACAATGTTTCCCTTCATGGGAGAGTCTAGGTCCAGAGGGCGTAGTCTCAGGATAAAGGGGTGCCAATTTAAGACTGAGATGAGGATGCCACAGAGAGCTGCATGGGGCAGAGTCCTTGTCTATATTTAAGGCTGAGATTTTTGATCAGTAAGGGAATCAAGGGTACGGGGAAAGGGCGGGAAAGTGGACGTGTTATTGATTGGCAGAGCGGACTTGAGGAGCCAAATGGTTTCTTCACCAGAGGTTGCTAGTCGGGCTCGAGCTAAAACCAAGTTGGCTGCACCTCAGGGAAGCTTGGGACAGAGGTCTGATTGCATTGGGATGTATGTGTAGAACCTTAGAGTCATTGGCGTTTGCAGCATGGAAGTAGGCCCTTCAGTCCAACTTGTTCATGCTGCCCACTTTTTACCATTAAGCTGTTCTTAATTGCCTGTATTTGGCCCATATCTATATCTATCTTACCCATGTAACTGTTCAAATGCTTTTTAAAAGATAAAATTGTACCCGCCTCTACTACCTCTGGCAGCTTGTTCCAGATACTCACCACCCTCTGGATGAAAAAATTACCCTTCTCAACCCTTTTGTAGCTCTCCCCTCTTAAACCTATGCCCTCTAGTTTTAGACTCCCCTACCTTTGGGAAAAGATGTTGACTATCTAGCTTCTCTATGCCCCTCATTATTTAATAGACCTCTATAAGATCACCCCTAAGTCTCCCACACTCCGGGGAAAAAAGTCCCAATCTATCCAGCCTCTCCTTATTACTCAAACCATCAACTCCCAGTAGCATCCTAGTAAATCTTTTCTGCACTCTTTCTAGGTTAATAATATCCTTTCTATAATAGGGTGACCAGAACTGTACACAGTATTCCAAGTGTGGCCTCACCAATGTCTTGTAAAACTTCAAGACGCTCAACTCCTGTATTCAATGTTCTGACCAATGAAACCAAGCATGCTGAAAGCCTTCTTCACCATTCTGTCCACCTGTGACTCCATTTTCAAGGAGCTATGAACCTGTACACCCAGATCTCTTTGTTCTATAACTCTCCCCAACGCCCTACCATTAACTGAGTAAGTCCTGTCCTGGTTTGATCTACCAAAATGCATCACCTCGCATTTATCTAAATTAAACTCCATCTGCCATTCATCAGCCCACTGGCCCAATCGATCAAGATCCAATTGCAATCCTAGATAACCTTCTTCACTGTCCACAGTGCCACGAATCTTGGTGTAACCTGTAAACTTATTAACCAAGCCTCCTAAGTTCTCATCCAAATCATTAATATAAATGACAAATAGCAATGGACCCAGCACTGATCCTTGAGGTACACTGCTGGTCACAGGCCTCCAGTTTGAAAAATAACCCTCTACAACCACCCTGTTTTCTGTTGTTTAGTCAATTTTCTATCCAATTGGCTACCTCACCCAGGATCCTGTGAAATTTAACCGACCATGCGGTACCTTGTCAAAGGCCTTGCTAAAGTCCATGAAGACAACTTTGACAGCACTGCCCTCATCTACCTTCTTGGTTACCCCCTTCAAAAAGCTCAAATCAAATTTGTGAGACATGATTTCCCACTCTCAAAGCCATGTCGACTGCCCCAAATTAGTCTTTGCCTCTCTAAATTCCTGTAGATCCTGTCTCTCAGAATACCTTCTAACAACTTATCCACTACAGACATTAGGCCCACTGGTACATTGTCGGTGCCACGTGATAGCGAGTTGAGGAACAGGGAGAGAGTGCAGTTAAACATGTGCTTGCAGGGATGGTGTAGGAGGGAGGGTTTCAGATACGTGGATAATTGGAACACATTCTGGGGAAGGTGGGACCTGTACAAACAGGACGGGGTGCACCTGAACCAGAGGGGCACCAACATCCTAGGAGGGAAATTTGTTACGGCTCTTCAGGGGGGTTTAAACTAATTTGTCAGGGGAGTGGGAAAAGGAGTTGTAGTCCAGAAGTCAGTGAGGGTGATGAGGTATTGGGGAAGGTATCAGGGTCAAGGGTGGGTACCGGTAGACAGGAAGGTGGGTTGAAGTGTGTCTACTTCAATGCAAGGAGCATCCGGAACAAGGTAGATGAACTTGGGGCGTGGATTGGTACTTGGGACTACGATGTTGTGGCCATTACGGAGATGTGGGTCGAACAAGGACAGGAATGGTTGTTGGACGTTCCGGGGTATAGATGTTTCACTAAGTGTAGGGAAACTGGTAAAAGAGGTGGAGGAGTGGCATTGTTAATCAAGGATAGTTTAACGGCTGCGGAAAGGCACTTCGAGGGGGATCTGCACACTGAGGTAATATGGGCTGAGGTTAGAAATAGGAAAGGAGCAGTCACGTTGTTAGGAGTTTACTATAGGCCCCCAAATAGTAATAGAGATGTGGAGGAAGAAATTGCTAAGCAGATAAGAACATAAGAAATAGGAGCAGGAGTAGGCCATCTAGCCCCTCGAGCCTGCCCCGCCATTCAATAAGATCATGGCTGATCTGACGTGGATCAGTACCACTTACCCGCCTGATCCCCATAACCCTTAATTCCCTTACCGCTCAGGAATCCATCCATCCGCGCTTTAAACATATTCAGCGAGGTAGCCTCCACCACCTCAGTGGGCAGAGAATTCCAGAGATTCACCACCCTCTGGGAGAAGAAGTTCCTCCTCAACTCTGTCTTAAACCGACCCCCCTTTATTTTGAGGCTGTGTCCTCTAGTTTTAACTTCCTTACTAAGTGGAAAGAATCTCTCCGCCTCCACCCTATCCAGCCCCCGCATTATCTTATAAGTCTCCATAAGATCCCCCCTCATCCTTCTAAACTCCAACGAGTACAAACCCAATCTCCTCAGCCTCTCCTCATAATCCAAACCCCTCATCTCCGGTATCAACCTGGTGAACCTTCTCTGCACTATGTGTGGGGGTCACAGGGTAGTTGTCATGGGGGACTTTAACTTTCCAAATATTGATTGGAACCTTTGTAGGTCAAATAGTTCGGATGGGGCAGTTTTTGTGCAGTGTGTGCAGGAGGGTTTCCTGACACAATATGTGGGTAGGCCGACAAGAGGTGAGGCCACATTGGATTTGGTACTGGGAAATGAACCGGGCCAAGTGTTAGATTTGGTTGTGGGAGAGAACTTTGGAGATAGTGACCACAATTCGGTGTCTTTTTTTATTGCAATGGAGAGGGATAGGGCCGTACGGCAGGGCAAGGTTTACAATTGGGGGAGAGGTCATTATGATGCGATTAGGCAAGAATTAGGGGGCATAAGTTGCGAACAGAAACTGTCAGGGAAAGGCACTAATGAAAAGTGGAACTTTTTCAAGGAACAAATACTGGGTGTCCTTGATAGGTATGTCCCTGTCAGGCAGGGAGGAAATGGCCGAGTGAGGGAACCATGGTTCACGAAAGAGGTGGAATGTCTTGTGAAAAGGAAGAGGGAAGCTTATGTAGGGATGAGGAAACAAGGTTCAGATGGCTTGATTGAGGGTTATAAGTTAGCAAGGAATGAGCTGAAAAAGGGGCTTAGGAGAGCTCGGAGGGGACATGAGAAGTCCTTGGCGGGTCAGATCAAGGAAAACCCCAAGGCTTTTTACTCTTATGTGAGGAATAAAAGAATGACCAGGGTGAGGTTAGGGCCGGTCAAGGACAGTAGTGGGAACTTGTGTATGGAGTCAGTAGAGATAGGCGAGGTGATGAATGAATACTTTTCTTCAGTGTTCACCAAGGAGAGGGGCCATGTTTTTGAGGAAGAGAAGGTGTTACAGGCTAATAGGCTGGAGGAAATAGATGTTCGGAGGGAGGATGTCCTGGCAGTTTTGAATAAACTGAAGGTCGATAAGCCCCCTGGGCCTGATTAAATGTATCCTAGGATTCTTTGGGAGGCAAGGGATGAGATTGCAGAGCCTTTGGCTTTGATCTTTGGGTCCTCGCTGTCCACGGGGATGGTGCCAGAGGACTGGAGAATGGCGAATGTTGTTCCTCTGTTTAAGAAAGGGAATAGAAATTACCCTGGTAATTATAGACCGGTTAGTCTTACTTCGGTGGTTGGTAAATTGATGGAAAAGGTCCTTAGGGATGGGATTTACGACCATTTAGAAAGGTGCGGATTAATCCGGGATAGTCAGCACGGATTCGTGACGGGCAAGTCGTGCCTCACAAATTTGATAGAATTTTTTGAGGAGGTAACTAAGTGTGTTGATGAAGGTAGGGCAGTTGATGTCATATACATGGATTTTAGTAAGGCGTTTGATAAGGTCCCCCATGGTCGGCTTATGATGAAAGTGAGGAGGTGTGGGATAGAGGGAAAGTTGGCCGATTGGATAGATAACTGGTTGTCTGATCGAAGACAGAGGGTGGTGGTGGATGGAAAATTTTCGGATTGGAGGCTGGTTGCTAGCGGAGTGCCGCAGGGATCAGTGCTTGGTCCTCTGCTTTTTGTGATTTTTATTAATGACTTAGAGGAGGGGGCTGAAGGGTGGATCAGTAAATTTGCTGATGACACCAAGATTGGTGGAGTAGTGGATGAGGTGGAGGGTTGTTGTAGGCTGCAAAGAGACATAGATAGGATGCAAAGCTGGGCTGAAAAATGGCAAATGGAGTTTAACCCTGATAAATGTGAGGTGATTCATTTTGGTAGGACTAATTTAAATGTGGATTACAGGGTCAAAGGTAGGGTTCTGAAGACTGGAGGAACAGAGAGATCTTGGGGTTCATATCCACAGATCTCTAAAGGTTGCCACTCAAGTGGATAGAGCTGTGAAGAAGGCCTATAGTGTGTTAGCTTTTATTAACAGAGGGTTGGAGTTTAAGAGCCGTGGGGTTATGCTGCAACTGTACAGGACCTTGGTGAGACCACATTTGGAATATTGTGTGCAGTTCTGGTCACCTCACTATAAGAAGGATGTGGAAGCGCTGGAAAGAGTGCAGAGGAGATTTACCAGGATGCTGCCTGGTTTGGAGGGTAGGTCTTATGAGGAAAGGTTGAGGGAGCTAGGGCTGTTCTCTCTGGAGCGGAGGAGGCTGAGGGGAGACTTAATAGAGGTTTATAAAATGATGAAGGGGATAGATAGAGTGAACAAAGAACAGTACAGCCCAGGAAACAGGCCCTTCGGCCCTCCAAGCCTGTGCCGCTCCTTGGTCCAACTAGACCAATCGTTTGTATCCCTCCATTCCCAGGCTGCTCATGTGACTATCCAGGTAAGTCTTAAACGATGTCAGCGTGCCTGCCTCCACCACCCTACTTGGCAGCGCATTCCAGGCCCCCACCACCCTCTGTGTAATAAAACGTCCCTCTGATGTCTGAGTTATACTTCGCCCCTCTCAGCTTGAGCCCGTGACCCCTCGTGATCGTCACCTCCGACCTGGGAAAAAGCTTCCCACTGTTCACCCTATCTATACCCTTCATAATCTTGTATACCTCTATTAGATCTCCCCTCATTCTCCGTCTTTCCAAGGAGAACAACCCCAGTCTACCCAATCTCTCCTCATAGCTAAGACCCTCCGTACCAGGCAACATCCTGGTAAACCTTCTCTGCACTCTCTCCAATGCCTCCACGTCCTTCTGGTAGTGCGGCGACCAGAACTGGACGCAGTACTCCAAATGTGGCCTAACCAGCGTTCTATACAGCTGCATCATCAGACTCCAGCTTTTATACTCTATACCCCGTCCTATAAAGGCAAGCATACCATATGCCTTCTTCACCACCTTCTCCACCTGTGTTGCCACCTTCAAGGATTTGTGGACTAGCACACCTAGGTCCCTCTGTGTTTCTATACTCCTGATGACTCTGCCATTTATTGTATAACTCCTCCCTACATTATTTCTTCCAAAATGCATCACTTCGCATTTATCCGGATTAAACTCAATCTGCCACCTCTCCGCCCAATTTTCCAGCCTATCTATATCCTGCTGCATTGCCCGACAATGCTCTTCGCTATCCGCAATTCCAGCCATCTTCGTGTCATCCGCAAACTTGCTGATTACACCAGTTACACCTTCTTCCAAATCATTTATATATATCACAAATAGCAGAGGTCCCAGTACAGAGCCCTGCGGAACACCACTGGTCGCAGACCTCCAGCCGGAAAAAGACCCTTCGACCACTACCCGTTCAAAGACTATTTCCTCGGGTGGATGGAGCTATTACAAGGGGGCGTAACTATAGGGATCGTGGTGGGAGATACAGGAAGGATATCAGAGGTAGGTTCTTTACGCAGAGAGTGGTTGGGGTGTGGAATGGACTGCCTGCAGTGATAGTGGAGTCAGACACTTTAGGAACATTTAAGCGGTTATTGGATAGGCACATGGAGCACATCAGGATGATAGGGAGTGGGATAGCTTGATCTTGGTTTCAGATAAAGCTTGGCACAACATCGTGGGCCGAAGGGCCTGTTCTGTGCTGTACTGTTCTATGTTCTATGGCCTGTAGTTCCCGGGCTTTTCCCTGCAGCCCTCTTTAAACAAAGGCACATTTGCCACCTTCCAATCTTCAGGCACCTCACCTGTGGCTGTCGATAATTTAAATATCTCTGCTAATTTCCTTCCTAGCCTCCCACAACATGCTGGGATGCATTTCATCAGGTCCCAAGAATTTATCTATCTTGATGTGCTTTAAGACTTCCAGCACCTCCTCTGTAATATGTACACTCCTCAAGGCATCACTATTTATTTCCCCAAGTTCCCTAACATCCATCTCTTTCTCAACAGTAAGTACTGATGAGAAATATTCATTTAGGATCTCACCCATTGTGGATCTGCACATAGATGATCTTGTTGATCCGTAAGATCTGTAAGGGCGGCACGGTAGCACAGTGGTTAGCACTGCTGCTTCACAGCTCCAGGGTCCCGGGTTCGATTCCCGGCTCGGGTCACTGTCTGTGTGGAGTTTGCACATTCTCCTCGTGTCTGTGTGGGTTTCCTCCGGGTGCTCCGGTTTCCTCCCACAGTCCAAAGATGTGCGGGTTAGGTTGATTGGCCAGGTTTAAAAAATTGCCCCTTAGAGTCCTGGGATGCGTAGGTTAGAGGAATTAGTGGGTAAAATATGTGGGGGTAGGGCCTGGGTGGGATTGTGGTCGGTGCAGACTCGATGGGCCGAATGGCCTCCTTCTGCACTGTAGGGTTTCTATGATTTCTATGATTCTATGTAAGAGGCCTAGTTACTCTTTTGCCCTTTATGTATTTGGATTCTTCTTTGCCTTATCTGCCAAAGCAATCTCGTGTCCCCTTTTTGCCCTCCTGGTTTCTCTCTTAACTCTACTCCGACATCCTCTATACTCTTCAAGGGATCCATTTGAACCCAGCTGTCTATGCATGTCAGATGCCTCCTCCTTGACCAGGGCTCAACCTTCTGGGCAGTAAGGTTGTAATTAGCTGGTAGAAATGCTGCCCTTGCCCCACCGACTGGAGGAACATCCATCCTGTGGGGAAATCGGTTCCATCTTCCGGTGTTTCAACTTAATGCCGTGGTTTGCAGGAACCAATTCACAGAATCACAGAAGGATGCCATTCAGCCCATCCCCAAATGTGGGGGGTTTTCACAGTAACTTTATTGCAGTCTTAATGTAAGCCTTACTTGTGACTACTAAATAAACAAACTTTACTGTGCAAATCCCCTAGTCACCACACTCCGGCGCCTGTTCGGGTACAATGAGGGAGAATTTAGCATGGCCAATGCACCCTAACCAGCATGTCTTTCAGACTGGGAGGAAACCGGAGCACCCGGAGGAAACCCACGCAGACACGGGGAGAACGTGCAGACTCCGCACAGACAGTGACCCAAGCCGGGAATTGAACACGATCTTACTGAAAGGGGGAGGTTCAAGGGGCCAATGGCCTCCTCCTCCTCCCACTTCTTGTGTGCATAGCAAAATCCCCCAAACAGCCATGTCCAAATATCTTTTGACTGTTATTAATTGAAGGATAAATAACGGTCCCAGACAACGAGGGCAGCTCCTCTGCTCATCTTCGAAATAGCGCCATGGGATCTGTTAGATCCAGAGGGAAGACCAGGTTTACTGGGTCATCTAAGAGATCAGACCTCTGATGATGAAGTACTCCCAATACAGACAGTGGGTGCATCGGCTGGGATTGGGTGATCACGTCCCTGGAGTGGGACTGAAATCCAACATGTCTGACTCAAAAAATCCATGCAACTTCATTGCAATGTTAATGTAAGCCTACTTGTGACACTAATTATTAAGCTTTAAACTTTCCCTTTTTGATCAAAAATCTGTCCAACTCAGCCTTGAATATATTTAGTGAACCTGTCTCCACTGCTGTCTGAACATAGAAAAGCTACAGCACAAACAGGCCCTTCGTCCCACAAGTTGCGCCAAACATGTCCCTACCTACTAGGCTTATCTATAACCCTCTATCTTACTAACTTCCATGAACTTATCCAAAAGTCTCTTGAAAGACCCTATCGAATCTGCCTCCACCACCACTACCGGCAGCCGATTCCACACGCCCACCACCCTCTGAGTGAAAAACTTACCCCTAACATCTCCTCTGTACCTACTCCCCAGCACCCTAAACATGTGACCTCTTGTGGCAACATTTCAGCCCTGGGTAAAAACCTCTGAGAATCCACTCCATCAATTCCTCTCAACATCTTATATACCTCTATCAGGTCACCTCTCATCCTTCGCCTCTCCAAGGGGAAAAGACCTAGCTCTCTCAACCTATCCTCATAAGGCATGCCACCTAATCCAGGCAACATCCTTGTAAATCTCCTCTGCACCCTTTCTATGGCTTCCACATCCTTTCTGTAATGAGGTGACCAGAACTGGGCTCAGTACTCCAGGTGGGATCTGACCAGGGTCCTATACAGCTGAAGCATTATCTCCCGATTTCTAAACTCAATTCCTGTATTGATGAAGGCCAGTATTCCATACGCCTTCTTAACCACAGCCTCTACCTGCGACGCTGCTTTGAGCGTCCTATGAACCCGGACTCCAAGATCCTTCTGATCTTCCACACTGCCAAGCGTCTTGCCCTTAATGTTATATTCTTTCATCCTATTCGACCTGCCAAAATGAACCACCACACACTTGTCTGGGTTGAAGTCCATCTGCCACTTCTCCGCCCCGTCTTGCATCTTCTCTATGTTTCGTTGCAACTGCTGACATCCCTGCCTCCACTGCTGTCTGGGGGGAGAGAATTCCATAGACTAACCACCCTTCTGAGGGAAGAAATTCCTCATTTCCCTCTTCAATACCATTCTCCTTATTCCTGCCCGCCTGCACCCGGCCACACCTTCAGAATCTGATATGTTTTCGTAAGACCACCTTCCTTTTATCTGAACTCCAATGGGTACAGACCCGACTTGCCCAACCTTTCCCCTTAAGACAAAGCCCCTTTATCCCAGGAATCAGTCAAGTGAACCTTCTCTGTGGCTATACTTCAGACCTCCTTCATTGGTTGTGAAGTGAGAGGATGTTAGGCGTGCTAAATTCCTGTTCTTGTTGAGTGAGAATTTGTGACATCTGAATATTGGGTTTAAGTAGCCCTGCTTTGGGCACTCGTCCTGAATTCTGATATTTTCTTTTATTACCCAAGATGTGGAAGCTGCTCTGGAGTCTGCAGCGGAGAAGGAACCGAGGGAAGAAGTCAAAGCAAACGACATCGTGATCCAGGGACTGTCGGAGGAGCAGATGGCGGTGCTGATCCGGTCGTGTGTCAGCATGATCAGCGTACCGGTGGACCCTGACACATTGCATGCCACGCTGCGTCTCTGCCTGCGCCTGACCCGCGAGCACAAGTGTGCCCTGATGTTTGCGGAGCTTGGCAGCACCCGCATGATCCTGAATCTGACGCAGGGCTCGGGCTTCAACGGCTTCACACCGCTGGTCACACTGCTTTTCCGACATGTGATCGAGGATCCCTGCACGCTCAAACACACCATGGAAAAGGTAAGCCTGTCTGCTGATTATACTGTGTCATTCTTCAGCAGCTTAGTCACTGGAGCTTGTGTGGGAAGGGGCTGAGATTTAGTTCACAAATGGATGCTGGGTGATAGGGATCCAAGGTGCGCTTCCCACCCCCATGTCCCTTCCATCACCAAGACCTCTTGCTTCCCACTTCCGTCACATCACTTGTCTTGTCCCCTCTCCTGCTTCAACCCATCCTTCAGTTGTAACTCTCATCCGTGCCTTTGTGACCACCAGACCTGTCAATCATCGTCCACCCGTCATAAACTTCATCTCATCCCGATCTCTGTTCCCTGCGTATCCAACTCACATCAAGCCCAGGTCACCCATCATGCCTACACTCACTGACCTACATCCCAGTCTGGCAATGGCTCTTTGTTTTAAAATTCAAATCCTTGTCTTCATTCTTCACACACACACGCACACGCACACGCACACACACACACACACACACCCCTGCACCCCAACCGCCTTCAGCCCATAATCCAAACATCTGAGATTCTCTGCGCTCCAGATGTGAGTATAGGAATAGGGATGTTTTCCAGGTATTGTCCTCGGCATTGGTGAGGCCACAGTTGGAGTATCGTGTGCTGTGTTGGTGTCCTTATCAGGGGAATGATGTCCTTGCTATAGAGAGAGTACAGGGAAGGTTTACCAGGCTGATTCCTGGGATGGCAGGTCTGTCATATGAGGAGAGACTAAGTCGGTTAGGATTATATTCACTGGAGTTTAGAAACTTATAAAATTCTAACAGGATTAGACAGGGTAGATTCAGAAAGAATGTTCCTGATGGTGGGGGAGTCCAGAACTAGGGGTCATAGTTTGAGGATAAGGGATAAACCTTTTAGAACTGAGGTGAGGAGAAATTTCTTCACCCAGAGGGTGGTGAATGTGTGGAATTCACTCCCACAGAAAGTAGTTGAGGCCAAAACATTGTGTGATTTCAAGAAGAAATTAATATAGCTCTTGGGGCTAAAGGGATCGAGGGATATGGAGGGGGAAGGGGGGGATCAGGATATTGAATTTGAAGATCAGCCAAGATCATCATGAATGGCAGAGCAGACTCGATGGGCCGAATGGATTACTCCTAGTTTCTAAATTCGACCTGCTGTGCCAATCCAGTCCCCATCACTCCAATGTTTGCTCGCTGTGCCTTCAGCTGCTTGGGGGGCCCTAGGCTCTGGAATTCCCTCTGCCCTTCTCCTCTCAGTCACCCCATCCTCTTCTGCTTGGCACAGGGTGAAGAGCGATGGAAAGAGGACGGCGAGACAAGCAGCTGCCTTTAGGCAGAGTGCAGATGATGATGAAGAAAAGCTCCACGTTAGTTCAGCACGGGTTAAGCTGCAGCTTTTTGAGGCAGTTTGAGTTCAGGACATGAAGAGTGGCGATTTTGCCATTAGCAGGCGGGCAAGGAGTTGCGGGAGTGGAGGTGGGGAATGAGGGTAAGAAAGATGCACAGCAGTCTGGATTTTGAGCTCTTGAGCTGGCAGAGACAGGCTTTAGTGGGACAGCAATGGGGAAGTTTCAAGAGAGGTGGTGGTATAGTGGCATTGTCACTGGACTAGTAATCCAGAGACCCAGGGGAATGCTGTGGGGACTGGGTTCGAATCCCACCACGGCCAATGGTGCAATTTAAAATTCAATGAAAAAAAAATGACCGTGACTACTGAGCACAAAACCATTGTTGTAAAAACCCATCTGATTCACTAATGTCCTTCAGGGGAGAAAATCTGTTCTCACCTGGTCTGGCTGACACGTGATTCGCCCAGCCAGCGATGCCCATGTTTTAACCCTTGTACTTATTGGGGTCCTCCATGACGTGCAGTAATTCTCATACTCTGCCTGTCGATCCCAGGTTAGTAACTTGTGTCGGTATCGCTCCGGTGAGGGCTCTCTGCCATCACTTCCACCACTACTGGGACTTGCAGTGTGCAAGTGAATGTAAATGAAAGTGCAGGAATGCCAGGATCCTGAGAGAAATGAGGGAAGGGGCTGATTTGTGAACTAAATCTCAGCCCCCCCCCCCCCCCGGCCTGGCGCCAATTCCAGGCTTCATGTAATCTTGCACAGGAAAGCTGCGACCATTACATCAGATGATCATCTGCTGCTCTGTCCTCCATCTTCAGGTGGTGCGTTCGGCTGCGACCAGCGGGGCAGGCAGCACAACCTCTGGTGTGGTGTCCGGGAGCCTGGGCTCCAGAGAGATTAACTACATCCTGAGAGTCCTGGGACCAGCCGCTTGCAGGAATCCCGAGATATTCACTGAGGTGGCAAAGAACTGCATAAGGATAGCCCTGCCTGCACCCCGTGGCAACGGGACCGGTAGGTTCATTTAAAATACATTTTTATTGAAGATTTTTCACTTTTTACAAATAATGCAGCAAACCCTCAGAGATTGGTACAGTACAACGTGAGCATTTCTCATCAAATATCTGTACAAAGAGACAGAAAAAAGCCAGCACAATTAGAACCATAGAAAATTACAGCTCAGAAACAGGCCTTTTGGCCCTTCTTGTCTGAGCCGAACCATTTTTTGCCTAGTCCCACTGACCTGCACTTGGACCATATCGCTCCACACCCCTCTCATCCATGAACCCGTCCAAGTTTTTCTTAAATGCATTTACCACTTTATCCGGCAGCTCTTTCCACATTCCCACCACTCTCTGCGTGAAGAAGCCCCCCCCTAATATTCCCTTTAAACTTTTCTCCTTTCACCCTTAGCCCATGCCCTCTGGTTTTTTTCTCACCTAGCCTCAGCGGAAAAAGCCTGCTTGCATTCACTCTATCTATACCCATCAAAATCTTATACACCTCTATCAAATCTCCCCTCAATCTTCTACGCTCCAGGGAATAAAGTCCCAACCTATTCAATCTCTCTCTGTAACTCAGCTTCTCAAGTCCCGGCAACATCCTTGTGAACCTTCTCTGCACTCTTTCAACCTTATTTACATCCTTCCTGTAACTAGGTGACCAAAACTGAACACAATACTCCAAATTCGGCCTCACCAATGCCTTGTATAACCCTACCATAACACTCCAACTTTTATACTCGATACTCCGATTTATAAAGGCCAATGTACCAAAGGCACTCTTTACGACCCTATCCACCTGTGATGTTGCTTTTAGGGAATTCTGTACCTGTATTCCCAGATCCCTCTGTTCAACTGCACTCTTCAGAGTCCTACCATTTACCCTGTACGTTCTACTTTGGTTTGTCCTTCCAAAGTGCAATATCTCACACTTGTCTGCGTTAAATTCCATTTGCCATTTTTCAGCCCATTTTTCTAGTTGGTCCAAATCCCTCTGCAAGCTTTGAAAACCTTCCTCACTGTCCACTACACCTCCAATCTTTGTATCATCAGCAAACTTGCTGATCCAATTGACCACATTATCATCCAGATCATTGATATAGATGACAAACAACAATGGACCCAACACCGATCCCTGTGGCACACCACTAGTCACAGGCCTCCACTCAGAGAAGCAATTCTCCACAACCACTCTCTGGCTTCTTCCATTGAGCCAGTGTCTAATCCAATTTACTACCTCCCCATGTATACCTAGCGACTGAACCTTCCTAACTAACCTCCCATGAGGGACCTTGTCAAAGGCCTTGCTGAAATCCAGGTAGACAACATCCACCGCCTTCCCTTCATCCATTTTCCTGGTAACCTCCTCGAAAAACTCTAATAGATTGGTCAAACATGACCTACCACGCACAAAGCCATGTTGACTCTCCCTAATAAGTCCCTGTCTATCCAAGTATTTGTAGATCCTATCCCTTATCACACCTTCCAATAATTTGCCCACCACCGACGTCAAACTTACTGGCCTATAATTTCCCGGATTTCTTTTGGAACCCTTTTTGAACAACATGAGCCACCCTCCAATCATCCGGCACCTCCCCCGTGAATACTGACATTTTAAATATGTCTGCCAGGGCCCCTGCAAGTTCAACACTAGCTTCCCTCAAGGTCCGTGGGAATACCCTGTCCGGTCCTGGGGATTTATCCACTCTGATTTGCCTCAAGACAGCGAGCACCTCCTCCCCTTTAATCTGTAAAGGTTCCATGACCTCCCTACCAGTTTGCCCTATTTCCGTAGACTCCATACCCGTTTCCTCAGTAAATACGGATACAAAAAAACCATTTAGTATCTCCCCCATCTCTTTTGGTTCCATACACAGTCTACCACTCTGGTCTTCAAGAGGACCAATTTTATCCCTCATTATCCTTTTGCTCCTAACATACCTATAGAAGCTCTTTAGATTTTCCTTCACTCTGTCTGCCAAAGCAACCTCATGTCTTCTTTTAGCCCTCCTGATTTCCCTCTTAAGTAGCTTCTTGCACTTTTTATACTCCTCGAGCATCTGATCTGTTCCTTGCTGCCTGTACATTTCATACAACTCTCTCTTCCTCTTAATCAGTGTTACAATCTCCCTCGAGAACCAAGGTTCCTTATTCCGATTTACTTTGCCTTTAATCCTGACAGGAACATACAAACTCTGCACTCTCAAAATTTCTCCTTTGAAGGCCTCCCACTTTCCATTTACATCCTTACCAGAGAACAGCCTGTGCCAATCCACACTTCCCAGATCCCTTCTCATTTCATCAAATTTGGCCTTTTTCCAGTTCAGAACTTCAACCCGAGGACCAGATCTATCCTTATCCATAATCAGGTTGAAACTAATGGCATTATGATCACTGGATCCAAAGTGTTCCCTCACACTCACATCCATCACCTGCCCTAACTCATTTCCCAATAGGAGATCCAATATCGCATCCTCTCTAGTTGGCACCTCTATATACTGATGTAGAAAATTCTCCTGAACACATTTTACAAACTCTACCCCGTCTAAACCTTTAACAGTATGCGAGTCCCAATCTATATGTGGAAAATTAAAATCCCCTACTATCACAACTTTGTGTTTCTTGCAGTTGTCAGCTATCTCTCCGCTAATTTGCTCCTCCAATTCTCGCTGACTATTGGGTGGTCTATAATACAACCCCATTAATGTGGTCATACCCTTCTTGTTTCTCAGCTTCACCCATAGGGCCTCTGTAGACAAGCTCCCTAATCTATCCTGCCTGAGTACCGCTGTAACATTTTCCCTGACCAACAATGCCACCCCCCCACCTTTTAAGCCTCTGCCTCTATCCCGCCTGAAACATTGGAACCCTGGAACATTGAGCTGCCAGTCCTGCCCCTCCTGTAGCCAAGTTTCACTAATGGCTATAATGTCATATTTCCATGTGTCTATCCACGCCTTCAGCTCATCTGCCTTCCCCACAATACTCCTGGCATTGAAATAGACACACCTCAAAAGATTATTTCCACCACACTCTACCCTTCCATTTGTGATTTTGCTTGAACTAACCTGTCTTTTTACCCCTGCTCCACTATCTGCTCTGGCACTCTGGTTCCCACCCCCCTGCAAATCTAGTTTAAACGCTCCCCAATAACACTAGCAAATCTCCCTGCAAGTATATTGGTCCCCTTGTAGTTTAGGTGTAACCCGTCTCTCTTGTACAGGTCCCACCTGCCCCAGAAGAGGTCCCAATGATCCAAGAATTGGAAACCCTGCCCCCTGCACCATTGATTTGGATTATTCACTATACTCAGCACCTCACATTGTACAGATAATGAAAAGATGCATCAGAGAAAGGGGGGCTTTCAAGATAACAGAAAAAGGCCAGAAATATTTTTTACGTTTATTAGTGTCACAAGTAGGCTTACATTAACACTGCAATGAAGTTACTGTGAAAATCCCCTCGTGGCCACACTCCGGCGCCTGTTCGGGTACACTGAGGGAGAATTTAACACGGCCAATGCGCCTAACCAGCACATCTTTCAGACTGTGGGAGGAAACCGGAGGAAACCCACGCAGACATGGGGAGAACATGCAGACTCCGCACGGTCACCCAAGCTGGGAATCAAACCCGGGTCCCTGGTGCTGTGAGGCAGCAGTGCTAACCACTGTGCCACTGTAAATGGCATAGTGGTGCACACCCAAGCTTACAGGATACTGGCAACAGAACTGCATAACCTATGGAAAACCTTATAGGATTAGGTCAGACAATGCAGAGCCAAGAACCTTAAGATAAGGGTCCCATACTTACGGAATCTATCCAGTTTAGCTCGGAGTGAACTGGTCTGGCATTGCATTGGGATACAGTCCATAATTTTATGCCCATTCTGAACTGAAGGAGACTTATCACTGATCCGTGAATATGGAATATTTTTCTGTTCTACAAATGTCAGGATATTGTACAGCCTTTTGAAATTTCCCCATGGTATTCAAAGATGTGTAGGTGAGGTAGAATAGCCACAACAGAAAATGCATGGGATTAAGGGGGATAGAGCGGAGGGAAGTGTCTGGGTGGGATAAAAGCAAATTGCTGCGGATGTTGAAATCTGAAACCAAAAGGGAAAATGCTGGAAAATCTCAGCAGGCCTGGCAGCATCTGGAAGGAGAGAGGAGAGAGCTGACGTTTTGAGTCCAGATGACCCTTTGTCAAAGCTAAAAGGCAGAGAAAGTGGTAGATATTTATACTGCAGGGGGAGGGAATGAAAGATGAGTCATAGCCACAGAAACCAGGGGAAAGGCTGCTAATGGCAGCCCATAGAGAGAATAGAAGGTGTGAATGGCCAAATGGCAGAGAAGCTGAAATCAGAGGGTAAACTGTGACAGATGGAGATGTGGGGGGAGGTGGGTTTATTTTCCACTCACTACCAAGCTGATTGATCGATGGTCACCATGAACCTACCATTGATTGTTGTAAAGAGCTTCACTAATACCCTGTAGTGAAGGAAATCTGCCGCTCTGAACCTGTCTGACTGTTATGCATGACTCCAGACTTTCTCAGCAATGTGGGTAGACTCGTAACTGTGCCTCTGAAATGGCCCTTGAGAGAGACGCCTCTCAGCTGACGGGTGATTCGACGGGAGTAGCAAATGATGACCTTGGCAGCAACACCCATACTCTATGAAAGAATCCATTTTTAAAACAGTCCGTTTTGATTGATTCAGCAAAGTAAGTTCTGCAGAAACTGTGTGCGCCTGATCTTAGATTTCTGGGCACTCAGCGAATCAAGGCACATGGACGGAGGGTGGGGAAGTGAGGCTGGTCCAGGTATGTTCTCTAATCTCTGGCCCTTTCTGTAAAAGTGTTTGTTTGTTCTTTGATCCTTCAGCCTCTGACGATGAATTTGAGAATTTGCGCATTAAGGGCCCCAATGCTGTGCAGCTGGTCAAAACGACACCAGTGAAGTCGTCGCCACTTCCCACCATTCCTGACACCATCAAGGAAGTTATCTACGACATGTTGAATGCACTGTCAGCGTATCATGCTCCCGATGAGGGTAAGTCTTGTTGTGTCATTGTTGAAATCAAAATGGTTTTTGAGCCCAAGATTAGCCAGGCAGGAGGCTCCTGACTACATTGCGAGCTGATTTGTGGAAGTTTTAGGTCAGGGCTGCCCTGCTTGTAGCTGGAGAGAATAAAGGGCTTGCGTGCAGTTAGTAAATCAGAAAAGCAGCAGAGGCTGTCTCCCGCACTTGGCAAGATAAAACTGTGTGAATGGGACAGCTTTAGTTGAAGAATCCAGTGGCATCCATTGGTGGTTGTGAGACTGATCTTTGGCTGTGGGCATGGTTGGTCTTAGTGTAGCTGCCACTGACACCCTGGGCACTGTACAGTTCCTGGTCACTTGTCTGGCTCTGGCCTCCTGCACAGTGACTGCAGCTTTTGGCTGCCTGCTTTGAAAAAAACATTCTGTCGAAGCCCAAGTGCCCACTGTATGTTTGAAGCTGATGTAAGCGCTGTTAGGTTGGTGGTTGGGTCGCACTGCAGGGTCACCGCATTTCAGTGAATGATAACCTAGTTGTCACTTGACACCTGATGACCACTGGGGCATCTGCGAGAAGCTAATATGTGCAGAACTACAGCGTGCTGTTGCTGTCACGTGGGGATCCACAGCTGCCATTTCTTTTAATGCCCACAAACAGCAGCCAGGTGAATGACTACTTGCAGGGATATTGGCCAAGGTATCGGGGGAATTAGCTGCTTCATCCTCTTCAAGTGGTTCTCTGACATCTAACTGCATTGGGTTTGGAGCACAATGTGGCACTCGCTGCAGTGTGCAGTGCTCCCTTGCTGCTGCAGTGTGCAGCGCTCCCTTGCTGCTGCAGTGTGCAGCGCTCCCTTGCTGCTGCAGTGTGCAGCGCTCCCTTGCTGCTGCAGTGTGCAGCGCTCCCTTGCTGCTGCAGTGTGCAGCGCTCCCTTGCTGCTGCAGTGTGCAGCGCTCCCTTGCTGCTGCAGTGTGCAGTGCTCCCTTGCTGCTGCAGTGTGCAGCGCTCCCTTGCTGCTGCAGTGTGCAGCGCTCCCTTGCTGCTGCAGTGTGCAGCGCTCCCTTGCTGTTGCAGTGTGCAGCGCTCCCTTGCTGCTGCAGTGTGCAGCGCTCCCTTGCTGCTGCAGTGTGCAGCGCTCCCTTGCTGCTGCAGTGTGCAGCGCTCCCTTGCTGCTGCAGTGTGCAGCGCTCCCTTGCTGCTGCAGTGTGCAGCGCTCCCTTGCTGCTGCAGTGTGCAGCGCTCCCTTGCTGCTGCAGTGTGCAGCGCTCCCTTGCTGCTGCAGTGTGCAGCGCTCCCTTGCTGCTGCAGTGTGCAGCGCTCCCTTGCTGCTGCAGTGTGCAGCGCTCCCTTGCTGCTGCAGTGTGCAGCGCTCCCTTGCTGCTGCAGTGTGCAGCGCTCCCTTGCTGCTGCAGTGTGCAGCGCTCCCTTGCTGCTGCAGTGTGCAGCGCTCCCTTGCTGCTGCAGTGTGCAGCGCTCCCTTGCTGCTGCAGTGTGCAGCGCTCCCTCGCTGCTGCAGTGTGCAGCGCTCCCTCGCTGCTGCAGTGTGCAGCGCTCCCTCGCTGCTGCAGTGTGCAGCGCTCCCTCGCTGCTGCAGTGTGCAGCGCTCCCTCGCTGCTGCAGTGTGCAGCGCTCCCTCGCTGCTGCAGTGTGCAGCGCTCCCTCGCTGCTGCAGTGTGCAGCGCTCCCTCGCTGCTGCAGTGTGCAGCGCTCCCTCGCTGCTGCAGTGTGCAGCGCTCCCTCGCTGCTGCAGTGTGCAGCGCTCCCTCGCTGCTGCAGGGGGCAGCGCTCCCTCGCTGCTGCAGGGGGCAGCGCTCCCTCGCTGCTGCAGTGTGCAGCGCTCCCTCGCTGCAGCAGGGGGCAGCGCTCCCTCGCTGCTGCACTGAACCATCTGGGTGAAAACTCCTTTCATATCAGAGCTGTTGGCTTTTTATTTAACTTGACTTTCTGTTGCAGAAGGTTATCTTAGTGCAAGCTAGCAAAGAATCAGCCAGTGTGGCCAGGTATTTCCTTTGCATTCACAGGTTGAGGTTGTTGCTGGCAGAGTCAGCATTTACTGTCAATCCCTATTTTCCCTTGAAATGGGTGGTGGACACCACTTGGGCCACTGCCTGCAATGTTGCAAAGGCACTGGCACGGGCACCGCTTAATCAGCATGATGTATGGTTTTGATCCAACAATAGTAATGGAACACGCAGAAATGGGCTGTGAGAGATTCAATGTCCGAACGCACGCCCACTGCCCCTGTCTTTTTCTGTAGTGGAGGTTGCAGTTTTGGGAGCTGCCAGCTGGGTCTCCCACACATGTACGAACCTGGCCTGACTCCGATTAACTTCTGCGTTGAGATGTGATCCACCCTTTTCAGAGCAGTGCGGTTGTTGTCAGGCAAGTTGTCTTAGAAACAGTAGCCATTTGGATTTACTGAGTGCCTTTTCTCTCTCCCCTTGCCACTGAGTGCAGCCGAGAAGGTTGAAGTGAAGCTGGTGAGTGTGAATCAGGAACTGAGCCAGTTGCTGCAGGATGTGGGAGACGACATGTACCAACAGTACCGCTCGCTGACACGGCAGGGCAGTGACTTCGATTCACAGCAGAGCTTCACCATCAATGTGAGTAACCCTGCAGCTGCGGATTGTCACGTGGCGGGAAATAGGAAGCACACCAAATCTGAGGGAGAGCAATGCACAACACACTGACTTCCACATGATAAGGATTGGCATAGGCATTGAAGATTAACCAGGGTATGACACTAACGACAGGGTGGAAACCTATTGGTTGCAAGTCAATGATTGTATAACACTGGGGTACAGTACTGGTGGGGACGGGTCTGTCACTGTATAACACTGGGATACAGTACTGGTGGGGACGGGTCTGTCGCTGTACAACACTGGGGTACAGTACTGGTGGGGACGGGTCTGTCACTGTATAACACTGGGGTACAGTAATGGTGGGGACGGGTCTGTCACTGTATAACACTGGGGTACAGTACTGGTGGGGATGGGTCTGTCACTGTATAACACTGGGGTACAGTACTGGTAGGGACGGGTCTGTCACTGTATAACACTGGGGTACAGTACTGGTGGGGACGGGTCTGTCACTGTATAACACTGGGGTACAGTACTGGTGGGGACGGGTCTGTCACTGCATAACACTGGGGTACAGTACTGGTGGGGACGGGTCTGTCACTGTATAACACTGGGGTACAGTACTGGTGGGGATGGGTGTATCGCTGTATAACACTGGGGTACAGTACTGATGGGGACGGGTGTGTCGCTGTATAACACTGGGGTACAGTACAGGTGGGGACGGGTCTGTGGCAGGGTTTGCTTTCTTCGTGTATTTCACAGTTTGTTTATGAAGGCGGAAGATCCAAATTGTGAACTTTGTAGATACCTGTGCGATTTGAGACGTTCTAATTCTCACGTCGTAAATTGCAGACGCAGGT
>NW_027591702.1:0-42500 GCF_964213995.1 Mustelus asterias
CCCCCTCCCCCTCCCCCTCCCCTTCCCCCTCCCTCTCCCTCCCCCTTCCCCCCTCCCTCCCCCCATTCCCCTTCCCCCCTCCCCTTCCCCCCCTCCCCCTTCCCCTCCCCCATTCCCACCCCTCCCCAGCGCAGGTGGACACAGAGATACATATAGTTCAGCTCTCCCTGTATATTGCCAGAACAAAATCCCAGATATGGGTGAAGCAAAGTTCAATACAGATCCATCTCCTCTTGATCCTGCCCTCTGAAACCCTCCCAGAACAGTTCCACACGGGATTGCAGACAGAGCAAAGCTCACTCTGCAGTGTCCCATTGAATAGTTCACTGCAAAGGGTGTTTACTCTGTGTCGAATCCCATTCTGAACCATGTTTCTGTATTTGCCATTGGGTTACTGTAAATTGTGCTTCCATTGAACATTTCCAAGGATAGGGACAGCACTGGGTAAAGTGTATGGTCTTGCTGCACTGCCAATTCAAACAGGCTGATAAAAGGGACGTGTATCTTCTGTATCAAACACGTTTCCATCACTGTCCATGAAGTCATCCCAGGGCAGCCTCACTGATATTGATATTTTCCACACGTGCTTTCATAATAACGGTCTTCTGTTAATTTGTTGTTATAGTTTGTGAAATACTCCTTCAGATCTTTCCTAAATACAGTTCAGACACTTGGGAATTAGAATGAATTAATTGCAGACATTTTCTGTTGTATGTGAAGAGTGCCCCAGTAAAGTAAATCAGATTGATCAACTGGTTGCAATCAATGCCAAATGGGGAATAATTGTCCTGTGTAGAAGTGAGAACCCGTTCCATATTGTGATTGTTTGCAGTATTGGGACAGTGAGATGACCCGATCCAACACAAGAAACACTTTGCAATATCTCCCAGTAACAGTGAGTCTGTGTGTCAGCGTTAACCAAGCGGGGTGACATTCCCGGTGGTGCTGACATCTCACGCAGAGTGAAAACCAGAATTCAATTGGTGGGGACTGCCTTGTTAAATTCAGCTGGGGATTTATTGAGGGAATTTGTGAAAATGCATGTGGAGATCTAATACAATCTAATTGAAAAACATTTCGAAATCCGTTTCTCCAACTGACTGGACAGAACAGAAGAGGTACATTTATAGAGATCTCAAGGTGAATAACATTAGTTCCAGTCGCTGAACACCAGCAGTAACTTTTTAATGCATATCATTTTATCACACACCACCCCCCCCCCCCCCCCGCCTCATTTCCCAAATCATCCCAGATCTGTGGATATGAACCCCAAGATCTCTCTGTTCCTCCACAGACTTCAGAACCCTACCTTTGACCCTGTAATCCACATTTGAATTAGTCCTCCCAAAATGAATCACCTCACATTTATCAGGGTTAAACTCCATTTGCCATTTTTCAGCCCAGCTTTGCATCCTATCTATGTCTCTTTGCAGCCTACAATGGCCCTCCACCTCATCCACTACTCCACCAATCTTGGTGTCATCAGCAAATTTACTGATCCACCCTTCAGCCCCCTCCTCTAAGTCATTAATAAAAATCACAAAGAGCAGAGGACCAAGCACTGATCCCTGCGGCACTCCGCTAGCAACCTGCCTCCAATCCGAAAATTTTCCATCCACCACCACCCCCTGTCTTCGATCAGACAGCCAGTTACCGATCCAATCGGCCAACTTTCCCTCTATCCCACACCTCCTCACTTTCATCATTAGCCGACCATGGGGGACCTTATCAAATGCCTTACTAAAATCCATGTATATGACATCAACTGCCCTACCTTCATCAACACACTTAGTTACCTCCTCAAAAAATTCTATCAAATTTGTGAGGCACGACTTGCCCTTCACGAATCCGTGCTGACTATCCCGGATTAATCCGCATCTTTCTAAATGGTCGTAAATCCCATCTCTAAGGACATTTTCCATCAATTTACCAACCACCGAAGTAAGACTAACCGGTCTATAATTACCAGGGTCATTTCTAATCCCTTTCTTAAACAGAGGAACAACATTCGCCATTCTCCAGTCCTCTTGCACCATCCCCGTGGACAGCAAGGACCCAAAGATCAAAGCCAAAGGCTCTGCAATCTCATCCCTTGCCTCCCAAAGAATCCTATGATACATTTCATCAGGCCCAGGGGACTTATCGACCTTCAGTTTATTCAAAACTGCCAGGACATCCTCCCTCCGAACATCTATTTCCTCCAGCCTATTAGCCTGTAACACCTTCTCTTCCTCAAAAACATGGCCCCTCTCCTTGGTGAACACTGAAGAAAAGTATTCATTCATCACCTCGCCTATCTCTACTGACTCCAGACACAAGTTCCCACTACTGTCCTTGACCGGCCCTAACCTCACCCTGGTCATTCTTTTATTCCTCACATAAGAGTAAAAAGCCTTGGGGTTTTCCATGATCCGACCCGCCAAGGACTTCTCGTGTCCCCTCCTAGCTCTCCTAAGCCCCTTTTTCAGCTCATTCCTTGATAACTTGTAACCCTCAATCGAGCCATCTGAACCTTATTTCCTCATCCCTACATAAGCTTCCCTCTTCCTTTTCACAAGACAGTCCACCTCTTTCGTGAACCATGGTTCCCTCACTCGGCCATTTCCTCCCTGCCTGACAGGGACATACCTATCAAGGACATCCAGTATTTGTTCCTTGAAAAAGTTCCACTTTTCATTAGTTCCTTTCCCTGACAGTTTCTGTTCCCAACTTAAGCCCCCTAATTCTTGCCTAATCGCATCATAATTACCTCTCCCCCAATTGTAAACCTTGCCCTGCCGTACGGCCCTATCCCTCTCCATTGCAATAACAAAAGGCACCGAATTGTGGTCACTATCTCCAAAGTGCTCTCCCACAACCAAATCTGACACTTGGCCCGGTTCATTTCCCAGTACCAAATCCAATGTGGCCTCACCTCTTGTCGGCCTATCCACATATTGTGTCAGGAAACCCTCCTGCACACACGGCACAAAAACTGCCCCATCCAAACTATTTGACCTACAAAGGTTCCAATCAATATTTGGAAAGTTAAAGTCCCCCATGACAACTACCCTGTGACCCCTACACATATCCATAATCTGCTTAGCAATTTCTTCCGCCACATCTCTATTACTATTTGGGGGCCTATAGTAAACTCCTAACAATGTGACCGCTCCTTTCCTATTTCTAACCTCAGCCCATATTACCTCAGTGTGCAGATCCCCCTCGAAGTGCCTTTCCGCAGCCGTTAAACTATTAGTAGAGATACAGTCAGTAACACAGGGTGCTGGGGGAGAGAGGTTACTGAGAGACAGTGATGGGGAGCTGGATTAACATCTGTACAGATACAGTCAGTAACACAGGGTGCTGGGGGAGAGGGGTTACTGAGTGACAGTGTGAGGGAGCTGGATTAACATCAGTACAGATACAGTCAGTAACACAGGGTGGTGGGGTGAGAGAGGGGTTACTGAGTGACAGTGTGAGGGAGCTGGATTAACATCAGTACAGATACAGTCAGTAACACAGGGTGCTGGGGGAGAGGGGTTACTGAGTGACAGTGTGAGGGAGCTGGATTAACATCAGTACAGATACAGTCAGTAACACAGGGTGGTGGGGTGAGAGAGGGGTTACAGAGTGACAGTGTGAGGGAGCTGGATTAACATCAGTACAGATACAGTCAGTAACACAGGGTGGTGGGGTGAGAGAGGGGTTACTGAGTGACAGTCTGAGGGAGCTCATTGTTCCACAGGAGCAGGCTGAGGGTAAGGGAGCTTGTTTTGTGCATTATATTTATTTATTTTTCAGTTAAATTTGTGAAAAAATTCAGAGGGTTTTTTCAAAACAGGAAGTAGGCCCAGCAGCAGCCTGGGAAGGTTTTGGAGGGTTTAAAAGTAGGCCGCACTTTTGAGCGGGCAGCGTTGTTAGCGGGCAGCGGACTGAGCAGGGGGCAGAGTGAGAGCTGAAGGGCTTTGGCTCAAAACGGGCTTCGGCCAGAACAGGCAAAATTGAGAGGAGGTTTTTTCTTTTTCAGAAAGTTTATTCCTGTTTTTCCCCAGAGTTAAAAAAAATGCCAGGCAAGATGTTGGAATGCTCCTCCTGCAGGATGTGGGAGATCAGGGAGACCTCCGGTGTCCCTGACGACAACACCTGCAAAAGATGGATCCAGCTGCAGCTGCTCGCAAAGCGTGTTAGGGAACTGGAGCAGGAGCTTGATGACCTCCATCTAATTCGGGAGAATGAGGAGTTTATAGACAGTAGCTTTAGGGAGATAGTTACACCTAAGCGGCAGAGCACAGGAAATTGGGTTACTGTAAGGAGAGGAAATGGCAGTGTGAAAGGACAGGCAGAGCAGGGTTCCCCTGTGGCCAGACCCCTCCACAACAGGTATACTGAATTGGATACTGTTGTGGGAGATGCTTTACCTGGGACAAGCTGCGACAGCCGGAACTCTGATACTGAGTCTGGTTCTACAGCACAAAAGGGTGGGATGAAGAAGATGAGAGCAGTAGTGACAGGGGACTCAATGGTCAGAGGTACGGACAGGAGGTTCTGTGGTCGGGACAGAGACTCCCGCATGGTTTGTTACCTCCCGGGTGCCAAGGTCAGCGATCTCTCTGATCGCGTGCACAGCGTTCTAAAGTGGGAAGGTGATCAGCCAGATGTCGTGGTACACTTCGATACCAATGACGTGGGAAGGAAGAGTGAGGAGGTCCTAAAGAGTGAGTACAAAGAGCTTGGAAGGAAGTTAAAAAGCAGGACCCCGAGGGTAGTAATCTCAGGATTGCTACCTGAGCCACATGCCAGTGAGGGCAGGAGTAGGATGCTTGGGCGGATTAACACGTGGCTGAGGAACTGGTGCAGGGGGCAGGGTTTCCAATTCTTGGATCATTGGGACCTCTTCTGGGGCAGGTGGGACCTGCACAAGAGAGACGGGTTACACCTAAACTACAAGGGGACCAATATACTTGCAGGGAGATTTGCTAGTGTTATTGGGGAGCGTTTAAACTAGATTTGCAGGGGGATGGGAACCAGAGTGCCAGAGCAGATAGTGGAGCAGGGGTCAAAAGACAGGTTAGTTCAAGCAAAATCACAAATGGAAGGGTAGAGTGTGGTGGAAATAATCTTTTGAGGTGTGCCTATTTCAATGCCAGGAGTATTGTGGGGAAGGCAGATGAGCTGAGGGTGTGGATAGACACATGGAAATATGACATTATAGCCATTAGTGAAACTTGGCTACAGGAGGGGCAGGACTGGCAGCTCAATGTTCCAGGGTTCCAATGTTTCAGGCGGGATAGAGGCAGAGGGATAAAAGGTGAGAGGGGTGGCATTGTTGGTCGGGGAAAATGTTACAGCGGTACTCAGGCAGGATAGATTAGGGAGCTTGTCTACAGAGGCCCTCTGGGTGGAGCTGAGAAACAGGAAAGGTATGACCACATTAATGGTGTTGTGTTATAGACCACCCAATAGTCAGCGAGAATTGGAGGAGCAAATCAGCAGAGAGATAGCTGACAACTGCAAGAAACACAAAGTTGTGATAGAAGGGGATTTTAATTTTCCACATATAGATTGGGACTCACATACTGTTAAAGGTTTAGACGGGGTAGAATTTGTAAAATGTGTTCAGGAGAATTTTCTACATCAGTATATAGAGGTGCCAACTAGAGAGGATGCGATATTGGATCTCCTATTGGGAAATGAGTTAGGGCAGGTGATGGATGTGAGTGTGAGGGAACACTCTGGATCCAGTGATCATAATGCCATTAGTTTCAACCTGATCATGGATAAGGATAGATCTGGTCCTCGGGTTGAAGTTCTGAACTGGAAAAAAGGCCAAATTTGATTAAATGAGAAGGGATCTGGGAAGTGTGGATTGGCACAGGCTGTTCTCTGGTAAGGATGTAAATGGAAAGTGGGAGGCCTTCAAAGGAGAAATTTTGAGAGTGCAGAGTTTGTATGTTCCTGTCAGGATTAAAGGCAAAGTAAATAGGAATAAGGAACCTTGGTTCTCGAGGGAGATTGTAACACTGATTAAGAGGAAGAGAGAGTTGTATCAAATGTACAGGCAGCAAGGAACAGATCAGATGCTCGAGGAGTATAAAAAGTGCAAGAAGCTACTTAAGAGGGAAATCAGGAGGGCTAAACGAAGACATGAGGTTGCTTTGGCAGACAGAGTGAAGGAAAATCCAAAGAGCTTCTATATGTTAGGAGCAAAAGGATAGTGAGGGACAAAATTGGTCCTCTTGAAGACCAGAGTGGTAGACTGTGTATGGAACCAAAAGAGATGGGGGAGATACTAAATGGTTTTTTTGGCATCCGTATTTACTGAGGAAATAGGGAAAACAGGTAGGGAGGTCATGGAACCTTTACAGATTAAAGGGGAGGAGGTGCTTGCTGTCTTGAGGCAAATCAGAGTGGATAAATCCCCAGGGCCGGACAGGGTATTCCCACTGACCTTGAGGGAAGCTAGTGTTGAACATGTAGGGGCTCTGACAGACATATTTAAAATGTCAGTATTCACTGGGGAGGTGCCGGATGATTGGAGGGTGGCTCATGGTGTTCCGTTGCTTAAAAAAGGTTCCAAAAGAAATCCGGGAAATTATAGGCCTGTAAGTTTGACGTCGGTGGTGGGCAAGTTATTCGAAGGTGTGATAAGGGATAGGATCTACAAATATTTGGATAGACAGGGACTTATTAGGGAGAGTCAACATGGCTTTGTGCGTGGTAGGTCATGTTTGACCAATCTATTAGAGTTTTTCGAGGAGGTTACCAGGAAAATGGATGAAGGGAAGGCGGTAGATGTTGTCTACCTGGATTTCAGCAAGGCCTTTGACAAGGTCCCTCATGGGCGGTTAGTTAGGAAGGTTCAGTCGCTGGGTATACATGGGGAGGTAGTAAATTGGATTAGACACTGGCTCAATGGAAGAAGCCAGAGAGTGGTTGTGGAGGATTGCTTCTCTGAGTGGAGGCCTGTGACTAGTGGTGTGCCGCAGGGATCGGTGTTGTGTCCATTGTTGTTTGTCATCTATATCAATGATCTGGATGATAATGTTGTAAATTGGATCAGCAAGTTTGCTGATGATACAAAGATTGGAGGTGTAGTGGACAGTGAGGACGGTTTTCAAAGCTTGCAGAGGGACCAACTAGAAAAATGGGCTGAAAAATGGCAAATGGAATTTAACGCAGACAAGTGTGAGATATTGCACTTTGGAAGGACAAATCAAAGTAGAACGTACAGGGTAAATGGTAGGACTCTGAAGAGTGCAGTTGAACAGAGGGATCTGGGAATACAAGTACAGAATTCCCTAAAAGTGACGTCACAGGTGGATAGGGCCGTAAAGAGTGCCTTTGGTACATTGGCCTTTATAAATCGGAGTATCGAGTATAAAAGTTGGAGTGTTATGGCAAGGTTATATAATGATGTGGAGATGCCGGCGTTGGACTGGGGTAAACACAGTAAGAAGTTTAACAACACCAGGTTAAAGTCCAACAGGTTTATTTGGTAGCAAAAGCCACACAAGCTTTCGGAGCTGCAAGCCCCTTCTCAGGTGAGTGGGAATTCTGTTCACAAACAGAGCTTATAAAGACACAGACTCAATTTACATGAATAATGGTTGGAATGCGAATACTTACAACTAATCAAGTCTTTAAGAAACAAAACAACATGAGTGGAGAGAGCATCAAGACAGGCTAAAAAGATATGTATTGTCTCCAGACAAGACAGCCAGTGAAGCTCTGTGGGGGTTACAAATAGTGTGACATGAACCCAATATCCCGGTTGAGGCCGTCCTCGTGTGTGCGGAACTTGGCTATCAGTTTCTGCTCAGCGACTCTGCGCTGTCGTGTGTCGGGAAGGCCGCCTTGGAGAACGCTTACCCGAATATCAGAGGCCGAATGCCCGTGACCGCTGAAGTGCTCCCCAACAGGAAGAGAACAGTCTTGCCTGGTGATTGTCGAGCGGTGTTCATTCATCCGTTGTCGCAGCGTCTGCATAGTTTCCCCAATGTACCATGCCTCGGCACATCCTTTCTTGCAGCGTATCAGGTAGACAACGTTGGCCGAGTTGCAAGTGTATGTACCGTGTACCTGATGGATGGTGTTTTCACGTGAGATGATGGCATCTGTGTTGATGATCCGGCACGTCTTGCAGAGGTTGCTGTGGCACGGTTGTGTGGTGTCATGGTCACTGTTCTCCTGAAGGCTGGGTAGTTTGCTGCGGACAATGGTCTGGTTGAGGTTGTGCGGTTGTTTGAAGGCAAGAAGTGGGGGTGTGGGGATGGCCTTGGCGAGATGTTCGTCTTCATCAATGACATGTTGAAGGCTCCGGAGGAGATGCCGTAGCTTCTCCGCTCCGGGGAAGTACTGGACAACGAAGGGTACTATGTCCACTGTGTCCTGTGTTTGTCTTCTGAGGAGGTCGGTGCGGTTTTTCGCTGTGGCGCGTTGGAACTGTTGATCAATGAGTCGAGCGCCATATCCTGTTCTTATGAGGGCATCTTTCAGCGTCTGGAGGTGCCTGTTGCGATCCTCCTCATCCGAGCAGATCCTGTGTATACGGAGGGTTTGTCCGTAGGGGATGGCTTCTTTAACGTGTTTAGGGTGGAAGCTGGAGAAGTGGAGCATCGTGAGGTTATCCGTGGGCTTGCGGTACAGTGAGGTGCTGAGGTGACCGTCCTTGATGGAGATGCGTGTGTCCAAGAAAGCAACCGATTCTGGAGAGTAGCCATGGTGAGTCTGATGGTGGGATGGAACTTGTTGATGTCATCATAGAGTTGTTTCAGTGATTGTTCACCATGAGTCCAAAGGAAGAAAATGTCATCAATGTATCTAGTGTATAGCGTCGGTTGAAGGTCCCGTGCGGTGAAGAAGTCTTGTTCGAACCTGTGCATGAAGATGTTGGCATATTGAGGTGCGAATTTGGTCCCCATGGCTGTTCCGTGTGTCTGGATGAAGAACTGGTTGTTGAAGGTGAAGATATTGTGGTCCGCTGCCCTCGACTTGACATGTATGCCCAAGCTGTCAGGAGGTGCGTCAACACCAAATTCATCAGCCGCACTCACAAGACAGCCCCGAACATCACCCAAGCACAACGTAACGCCATCCACGCTCTCAAGACCAACCGCAACATTGTCATCAAACCAGCAGACAAAGGAGGGGCCATCGTCATACTGAACAGAACGGATTACTGCAAAGAAGTGCACCGACAACTGAACAACGAGGAACACTACAGACAGTTACCCACAGATCCGACCAAAGAACACACCCGTCAACTCAACACTCTGATCAAGAGCTTTGATCCGGACCTTCAGAGCACCCTCCGTGCTCTCATCCCACGTACTCCACGCGTTGGAGATCTCTACTGCCTCCCAAAAATACACAAGGCCAACACATCCGGCCGTCCCATCGTATTGGGCAATGGGACCCTGTGCGAGAACCTCTCTGGCTATGTCGAGGGCACCCTGAAACCCATTGTACAAAGAACCCCCAGCTTTTGTCGCGACACGACGGACTTCCTACAGAAACTCAACACACATGGAGCAGTTGAACCAGGAGCACTCCTCGTCACAATGGATGTCTCGGCACTCTACACCAGCATCCCCCATGACGATGGCATTGCTGCAACGGCCTCAGTGCTCAGCGCCAACAACTGCCAGTTTCCAGATACAATTTTACAACTCATCCGCTTCATCCTGGATCACAATGTCTTCATCTTCAACAACCAGTTCTTCATCCAGACACACGGAACAGCCATGGGGACCAAATTCGCACCTCAATATGCCAACATCTTCATGCACAGGTTCGAACAAGACTTCTTCACCGCACGGGACCTTCAACCGATGCTATACACTAGATACGGCGATTATATTTTCTTCCTTTGGACTCATGGTGAACAATCACTGAAACAACTCTATGATGACATCAACAAGTTCCATCCCACCATCAGACTCACCATTGACTACTCTCCAGAATCGGTTGCATTCTTGGACACACGCATTCCATCAAGGACGGTCACCTCAGCACCTCACTGTACCGCAAGCCCACGGATAACCTCACGATGCTCCACTTCTCCAGCTTCCACCCTAAACACGTTAAAGAAGCCATCCCCTACGGACAAGCCCTCCGTATACACAGGATCTGCTCGGATGAGGAGGATCACAACAGACACCTCCAGACGCTGAAAGATGCCCTCATAAGAACAGGATATGGCGCTCGACTCATTGATCAACAGTTCCAACGCGCCACAGCGAAAAACCGCACCGACCTCCTCAGAAGACAAACACGGGACACGGTGGACAGAGTACCCTTCGTCGTCCAGTACTTCCCCGGAGCGGAGAAGCTACGGCATCTCCTCCGGAGCCTTCAACATGTCATTGATGAAGACGAACATCTCGCCAAGGCCATCCCCACACCCCCACTTCTTGCCTTCAAACAACCGCACAACCACAAACAGACCATTGTCCGCAGCAAACTACCCAGCCTTCAGGAGAACAGTGACCATGACACCACACAACCCTGCCACAGCAACCTCTGCAAGACGTGCCGGATCATCGACACAGATGCCATCATCTCACGTGAGAACACCATCCACCAGGTACACAGTACATACTCTTGCAACTCGGCCAACGTTGTCCACCTGATACGCTGCAAGAAAGGATGTCCCGAGGCATGGTACATTGCGGAAACTAGGCAGACGCTGCGACAACGGATGAATGAACACTGCTCGACAATCACCAGGCAAGACTGTTCTCTTCCTGTTGGGGAGCACTTCAGCAGTCACGGGCATTCGGCCTCTGATATTCGGGTAAGCGTTCTCCAAGGCGGCCTTCGCGACACACGACGGCGCAGAGTCGCTGAGCAGAAACTGATAGCCAAGTTCCGCACACATGAGGACGGCCTCAACCGGGATATTGGGTTCATGTCACACTAGCTGTAACCCGCACAGTTGCCTGGACCTGCCGAGTTTCACTGGCTGTCTTGTGTGGAGACAACACACATCTTTTTAGCCTGTCTTGATGCTCTCTCCACTCACGTTGTTTTGTTTCTAAAAGACTTGATTAGCAGTAAGTATTCGCATTCCAACCATTATTCATGTAAATTGAGTCTGTGTCTTTATATGCCCTGTTTGTGAACAGAATTCCCACTCACCTGAAGAAGGGGCTTGGAGCTCTGAAAGCTTGTGTGGCTTTTGCTACCAAATAAACCTGTTGGACTTTAACCTGGTGTTGTTAAACTTTTTACTGTGTTTACCCCAGTCCAACGCCGGCATCTCCACATCACAGCTTTTATTAACAGGGGGTTGGAGTTTAAGAGCCGTGGGGTTATGCTGCAACTGTACAGGACCTTGGTGAGACCACATTTGGAATATTGTGTGCAGTTCTGGTCACCTCACTATAAGAAGGATGTGGAAGCGCTGGAAAGAGTGCAGAGGAGATTTACCAGGATGCTGCCTGGTTTGGAGGGTAGGTCTTATGAGGAAAGGTTGCGGGAGCTAGGGCTGTTCTCTCTGGAGCGTAGGAAGCTGAGGGGAGACTTAATAGAGGTTTATAAAATGATGAAGGGGATAGATAGAGTGAACGTTCAAAGACTATTTCCTCGGGTGGATGGAGCTATTACAAGGGGACATAACTATAGGGTTCGTGGTGGGAGATATAGGAAGGATATCAGAGGTAGGTTCTTTACGCAGAGAGTGGTTGGGGTGTGGAATGGACTGCCTGCAGTGATAGTGGAGTCAGACACTTTAGGAACATTTAAGCGGTTATTGGATAGGCACATGGAGCACACCAGGATGATAGGGAGTGGGATAGCTTGATCTTGGTTTCAGATAAAGGTCGGCACAACATCGTGGGCCGAAGGGCCTGTTCTGTGCTGGACTGTTCTATGTTCTATGAGTGCAGAGAAGGTTTACCAGGATGTTGCCTGGTATGGAGGGTCTTAGCTATGAGGAGAGATTGGGTAAACTGGGGTTTTTCTCCCTGGAAAGACGGAGAATGAGGGGAGACCTAATACAGGTGTACAAAATTATGATGGGTATCGATAGGGTGAACAGTGGGAAGCTTTTTCCCAGGTCGGAGGTGACGATCACGAGGGGTCACGGGCTCAAGGTGAGAGCGGCGAGGTATAACTCAGATATTCGAGGGATGTTTTTTACACAGAGGGTGGTGGGGGCCTGGAATGCGCTGCCAGGTAGGGTGGTGGAGGCAGACACGCTGGCATCGTTTAAGACTTACCTGGATAGTCACGTGAGCATTTTGGGAATGGAGGGATACAAACGTTTGGTCTAGTTGGACCAAGGAGCGGCACAGGCTTGGAGGGCCGAAGGGCCTGTTTCCTGTGCTGTACTGTTCTTTGTTCTTTTTTTTGTTTGAGGGGAATTAAAGAGGATTTGGGCGGGGGGGGGGGGGTACGGGGCTGTGAGGGATTTGGAGGGGGATTGAAGAGGGTTTGGGCAGTGGGGGGGGTACGGTGCTGAGAGGGATTTGGAGGGGGATTGAAGGGGGTTTGGGCAGTGGGGGGTGGGGGATGGGGCTGAGAGGGATTTGGAGGGGGATTGAAGGGGGTTTGGGCAGTGGGGGTGGGGTATGGGGCTGAGAGGGATTTGGAAGGGGATTGAAGGGGGTTTGGGCAGTGGGGGGTGGGGTATGGGACTGAGAGGGATTTGGAGGGGGATTGAAGAGGGTTTGGGCAGTGGGGGGGTGTTCGGTGCTGCGAGGGATTTGGAGGGGGATTGAAGAGGGGTTGGGCAGTGCAGAGGGTTGGGCGGGGAGGGGGGGGGGGTGCTGCTATGGGCCTGAGAGGGATTTACATAAGAACATAAGAAATAGGAGCAGGAGTAGGCCATCTAGCCCCTCGAGCCTGCCCCGCCATTCAATAAGATCATGGCTGATCTGAAGTGGATCACTTCCACTTACCCGCCTGATCCCCATAACCCCTAATTCCCTTACTGATCAGGAATCCATCTATCTGTGATTTAAACATATTCAACGAGGTAGCCTCCACCACTTCAGTGGGCAGAGAATTCCAGAGATTCACCACCCTCTGAGAGAAGAAGTTCCTCCTCAACTCTGTCCTAAACTGACCCCCCTTTATTTTGAGGCTGAGCCCTCTAGTTCTAGCTTCCTTTCTAAGTGGAAAGAATCTCTCCACCTCTACCCTATCCAGCCCCTTCATTATCTTATAGGTCTCGATAAGATCCCCCCTCAGCCTTCTAAATTCCAACGAATACAAACCCAATCTGCTCAGTCTCTCCTCATAATCAACACCCCTCATCTCTGGTATCAACCTGGTGAACCTTCTCTGCACTCCCTCCAAGGCCAATATATCCTTCCGCAAATAAGGGGACCAATACTGCACACAGTATTCCAGCTGCGGCCTCACCAATGCCCTGTACAGATGCAGCAAGACATCTCTGCTTTTATATTCTATCCCCCTTGCGATATAGGCCAACATCCCATTTGCCTTCTTGATCACCTGTTGCACCTGCAGACTGGGTTTTTGCGTCTCGTGCACAAGGACCCCCAGGTCCCTTTGCACAGTAGCATGTTGCAATTTTTTTCCATTTAGATAATAATCCAATTTGCTATTATTTCCTCCAAAGTGAATAACCTCGCATTTGTCACGTTACACTCCATCTGCCAGATCCTCGCCCACTCACTCAGCCTGTCCAAATCTCTCCGCAGACCTTCTACGCCCTCCACACGATTCACTTTTCCACTTATCTTTGTGTCGTCTGCAAACTTTGTAACCCTACACTCAGTCCCCTCCTCCAGATCGTCTATATAAATGGTAAATAGTTGAGGCCCCAGTACCGATCCCCAGCACGCCACTAGTTCCCATCCGCCAACCAGAAAAGCACCCATTTATTCCAACTCTCTGCTTCCTGTCGGATAGCCAATCCCCAATCCACACTAACACCCTACCTCCAACTCCGTGCGACCCAATCTTCTGCAGCAACCTTTTGTGAGGCACCTTATCAAACGCCTTTTGGAAATCCAAAAACACCGCATCCACCGGTTCCCCTCCGTCAACCGCACTAGTCACATCTTCATAAAAATCCAACAAGTTCGTCAAGTACGACTTTCCCCTCATGAATCCATGCTGCGTCTGCTTAATCGAACCATTCTTACCCAGATGGCCTGCTATTTCTTCTTTAATGATGGATTCCAACATTTTCCCAACTACTGACGTTAAGCTAACCGGCCTGAAGTTACCCGCCTTAAGTCTATTTCCTTTTTTAAACAGCGGCGTAACATTAGCCGTTTTCCAATCCGCCGGCACTACCCAGAATCCAACGAATTTTGATAAATAACCACTGAAGCATCTGCTATTACCTCTGACATTTCTTTCAGCACCCTGGGATGCATTCCATCCGGACCCGGGGACTTGTCCACCTTCAGTCCCGTTAGTCTACCCAGCACTGCCTCCCTGGGAACATTAATTGTATTGAGTACCTCTCCTCCTACCAACCCTCTATCGTTAATATTCGGTAAACTATTTGTGTCTTCCACCGTGAAGACCGACACAAAAAACTTATTTAAAGTTTCAGCCATTTCCTCATTTCCCACTATGAAACCCCCCTCTCGTCGTCCAAGGGTCCAACATTCACTCTTGCCACTCTATTCCTTTTTATATATTTGTAAAAGCTTTTACTGTCATTTTTTATATTTAGAGCTAGCCTAGCTTCAAAACCTATCTTTCCTTTCTTTATCGCTTTCTTAGTCGTTCATTGTTGTTTCCGAAAGTTTTCCCAATCTTCCGATTCTCCACTATTTTTGGCCACTCTGTACGCATCGGTCTTTAATTTAATACTCTCCTTAATTTCCTTCGTTATCCACGGCTGGTAATCCCTTTTCTTACAGTCCTTCTTTATCACCTTCTTTATTTGCACATCTGCAGAGTAGTTGGATTAGCCGTGCTAAATTGTTCCTTAGTGTCCAAAGATGAGTAGGTTAGGGTGGATTGGCCATGCTAAATTGTCCCTTAGTGTCCAAAGATGTGCAGGTTAGGGTGGATTGGCCGTGCTAAATTGTCCCTTACTGTCCAAAGATGTGCAGTTTAGGGTGGATTGGCCATGCTAAATTGTCCCTTAATGTCCAAAGATGTGCAAGTTAGGTGGATTGGCCACGCTAAATTGTCCCTTAGTGTCCAAAGATGTGCAGGTTAGGGTGGATTGGCCATGTAAAATTGTCCCTTAGTGTCCAAAGATGTGCAGGTTAGGGTGGATTGGCCATGCTAAATTGTCCCTTAGTGTCCAAAGATGTGCAGGTTAGGGTGGATTGGCCGTGCTAAATTGTCCCTTAGTGTCCAAAGATGTGTAGGTTAGGGTGGATTGGCCATGCTAAATTGTCCATTAGTGTCCAAAGATGTGCAGGTTAGGGTGGATTGGTCATGCTAAATTGTCCCTTAGTGTCCAAAGAGGTGCTGGTTAGGGTGGATTGGCCATGCTAAATTGTCCCTTAGTGTCCAAAGATGTGCGGGTTAGGGTGGATTGGCCATGCTAAATTGTCCCTTAGTGTCCAAAGATGTGCGGGTTAGGGTAGATTGGCCATGCTAAATTGTCCCTTAGTGTCCAAAGATGTGCAGGTTAGGGAGGATTGGCCGTGCTAAATTGTCCCTTAGCGTCCAAAGATGTGCGTGTTAGGGTGGATTGGCCATGCTAAATTGTCCCTTAGTGTCCAAAGATGTGCAGGTTAGGGTGGATTGGCCATGCTAAATTGTCCCTTAGTGTCCAAGGATGTGCAGGTTAGGGTGGATTGGCCGTGCTAAATTGTCCCTTAGTGTCCGAAAATGTGCAGGTTAGGCCGGATTGGCCATGCTAAGTTGTCCCTTCGTGTCCAAAGATGTGCAGGTTAGGGTGGATTGGCCATGCTAAATTGTCTCTTAGTGTCCAAAGATATGCAGGTTAGGGTGGATTGGCCATGCTAAATTGTCCCTTAGTGTCCAACGATGTGTAGGTTAGGGTGGATTGGCCGTGCTAAATTGTCCCTTAGTGTCCAAAGATGTGCAGATTTGTTGGATTGGCCATGCTAAATTGTCCCTTAGTGTCCAAAGATGTGTAGGTTAGGGTGGATTGGCCGTGCAAAATTGTCCCTTAGTGTCCACAGATGTGTAGGTTAGGGTGGATTGGCCATGGTAATTTGTCCATTAGTGTCCAAAGATGTGCAGGTTAGGGTGGATTGGTCATGCTAAATTGTCCCTTAGTGTCCAAAGAGGTGCTGGTTAGGGTGGATTGGCCATGCTAAATTGTCCCTTAGTGTCCAAAGATGTGCGGGTTAGGGTGGATTGGCCATGCTAAATTGTCCCTTAGTGTCCAAAGATGTGCGGGTTAGGGTAGATTGGCCATGCTAAATTGTCCCTTCGTGTCCAAAGATGTGCAGGTTAGGGAGGATTGGCCGTGCTAAATTGTCCCTTAGCGTCCAAAGATGTGCAGGTTAGGGTGGATTGGCCATGCTAAATTGTCCCTTAGTGTCCAAAGATGTGCAGGTTAGGGTGGATTGGCCATGCTAAATTGTCCCTTAGTGTCCAAGGATGTGCAGGTTAGGGTGGATTGGCCATGCTAAATTGTCCCTTAGTGTCCAAAGATGTGCGGGTTAGGGTGGATTGGCCATGCTAAATTGTCCCTTAGTGTCCAAAGATGTGCGGGTTAGGGTAGATTGGCCATGCTAAATTGTCCCTTAGTGTCCAAAGATGTGCAGGTTAGGGAGGATTGGCCGTGCTAAATTGTCCCTTAGCGTCCAAAGATGTGCGTGTTAGGGTGGATTGGCCATGCGAAATTGTCCCTTAGTGTCCAAAGATGTGCAGGTTAGGGTGGATTGGCCATGCTAAATTGTCCTTTAGTGTCCAAGGATGTGCAGGTTAGGGTGGATTGGCCGTGCTAAATTGTCCCTTAGTGTCCGAAAATGTGCAGGTTAGGCCGGATTGGCCATGCTAAGTTGTCCCTTCGTGTCCAAAGATGTGCAGGTTAGGGTGGATTGGCCATGCTAAATTGTCTCTTAGTGTCCAAAGATATGCAGGTTAGGGTGGATTGGCCATGCTAAATTGTCCCTTAGTGTCCAACGATGTGTAGGTTAGGGTGGATTGGCCGTGCTAAATTGTCCCTTAGTGTCCAAAGATGTGCAGATTTGTTGGATTGGCCATGCTAAATTGTCCCTTAGTGTCCAAAGATGTGTAGGTTAGGGTGGATTGGCCGTGCAAAATTGTCCCTTAGTGTCCACAGATGTGTAGGTTAGGGTGGATTGGCCATGCTAAATTGTCCATTAGTGTCCAAAGATGTGCAGGTTAGGGTGGATAGGTCATGCTAAATTGTCCCTTAGTGTCCAAAGAGGTGCTGGTTAGGGTGGATTGGCCATGCTAAATTGTCCCTTAGTGTCCAAAGATGTGCGGGTTAGGGTGGATTGGCCATGGTAAATTGTCCCTTAGTGTCCAAAGATGTGCGGGTTAGGGTAGATTGGCCATGCTAAATTGTCCCTTCGTGTCCAAAGATGTGCAGGTTAGGGAGGATTGGCCGTGCTAAATTGTCCCTTAGCGTCCAAAGATGTGCAGGTTAGGGTGGATTGGCCATGCTAAATTGTCCCTTAGTGTCCAAAGATGTGCAGGTTAGGGTGGATTGGCCATGCTAAATTGTCCCTTAGTGTCCAAGGATGTGCAGGTTAGGGTGGATTGGCCGTGCTAAATTGTCCCTTAGTGTCCGAAAATGTGCAGGTTAGGCCGGATTGGCCATGCTAAGTTGTCCCTTCGTGTCCAAAGATGTGCAGGTTAGGGTGGATTGGCCATGCTAAATTGTCTCTTAGTGTCCAAAGATATGCAGGTTAGGGTGGATTGGCCATGCTAAATTGTCCCTTAGTGTCCAAAGATGTGTAGGTTAGGGTGGATTGGCCGTGCTAAATTGTCCGTTAGTGTCCAAAGATGTGCAGGTTAGGTGGATTGGCCATGCTAAATAGTCCCTTAGTGTCCAAAGATGTTCAGATTTGTTGGATTGGCCATGCTAAATTGTCCCTTAGTGTCCAAAGATGTGTAGGTTAGAGTGGATTGGCCGTGCTAGATTGTCCCTTCGTCTCCAAAGATGTGTCGGTTAGGGTGGATTGGCCGTGCTAAATTGTCCCTTAGTGTCCAAAGATTTGCGCTTCTCGGCCTTTTGGCTAAGATCAAGTGTCGTATGGATCGCCTGCACTTGGTTGAGGTCATTAGCTTACACTGAAGCTTCATATGTTTCATATGAAGCAATTTTTAAAAGCGGCATCTCGGCCTTTTGGCTAAGATGCAGATGAGCTCAGGTCTTGGAGGAGGATCCTCCCCCTTCTCCAATCAGCTTGGCTCATGTAGATCGGGCCCAGGACAGAGTGGTTTTGGTCTCCCGTCCTGTCTTGTCAGCCTGGATCTGAAATGTCTCAACTTGTTGAGACTCTGAATTGGATTTGATTTGATTGAATTGGAAAAGTATATTTTTAAAAAAAAAGATGTGCGGGTTAGGGTGGATTGGCCATGCTAAATTGTCCCTTAGTGTCCAAAGATGTGCAGGTTAGGGTGGATTGGCCGTGCTAAATTGTCCCTTAGTGTCCAAAGATGTGCGGGTTAGGGTGGATTGGCCATGCTAAATTGTCCCTTAGTGTCCAAAGATGTGCGGGTTAGGGTGGATTGGCCATGCTAAATTGTCCCTTAGTGTCCAAAGATGTGTAGGTTAGGTGGATTGGCCATGTTAAATTGCCTCTTAGTGTCCAAAGATGTGCAGGTTGGGAGATTGGCCATGCTAAATTGCCCCTTTGTGTCCAAAGATGTGCAGGTTAAGGTGGATCGGCCGTGCTAAATTGTCCCTTAGTGTCCAAAGATGTGCGGGTTAGGGTGGGTTGGCCGTGCTAAATTGTCCCTTAGTGTCCAAAGATGTGCAGATTTGTTGGATTGGCCATGCTAAATTGTCCCTTCGTGTCCAACGATGTGCAGGTTAGGGTGGACTGGCCATGCTAAATTGTCCCTTAGTGTCCAAAGAAGTGTAGGTTAGGGTGGATTGGCCGTGCTAAATTGTCCCTTAGTCTCCAAAGATGTGTAGGTTAGGGTGGATTGGCCATGCTAAATTGTCCCTTAGTGTCCAAAGATGTGCGGGTTAGGGTGGATTGGCCATGCTAAATTGTCCCTTAGTGTCCAAAGATGTGTAGGTTAGGTGGATTGGCCATGTTAAATTGCCTCTTAGTGTCCAAAGATGTGCAGGTTGGGAGATTGGCCATGCTAAAGTGCCCCTTAGTGTCCAAAGATGTGCAGGTTAAGGTGGATCGGCCGTGCTAAATTGTCCCTTAGTGTCCAAAGATGTGCGGGTTAGGGTGGGTAGGCCGTGCTAAATTGTCCCTTAGTGTCCAAAGATGTGCAGATTTGTTGGATTGGCCATGCTAAATTGTCCCTTAGTGTCCAAAGATGTGCAGGTTCGGGTGGACTGGCCATGCTAAATTGTCCCTTCGTGTCCAAAGATGTGTAGGTTAGGGTGGATTGGCCGTGCTAAATTGTCCCTTACTGTCCAAAGATGTGCAGGTTAGGGTGGATTCGCCATGCTAAATTGTCCCTTAGTGTCGAAAGATGTGTAGGTAAGGGTGGATTGGCCGTGCTAAATTGTCCCTTAGTGTCCAAAGATGTGCAGGTTAGGTTGGATTGGCCATGCTAAATTGCCCCTTAGTGTCCAAAGATGTGCGGGTTAGAAGGATTGGCCATGCTAAATAATCCCTTAGTGTCCAAAGATGTGCAGGTTAGGGTGGATTGGCCGTGCTAAATTGTCCCTTAGTGTCCAAAGATGTGCGGGTTAGGGTGGATTGGCCATGCTAAATTGTCCCTAGGCGTCCAAAGATGTGCAGGTTAGGGTGGATTGGCCATGCTAAATTGCCCCTTAGTGTCCAAAGATGTGCGGGTTAGGGTGGATTGGCCATGCTAAATTGTCCCTTCGTGTCCAAAGATGTGCGGGTTAGGGTGGATTGGCCATGCTAAATTGTCCCTTAGTGTCCAAAGATGTGCGGGTTAGGGTAGATTGGCCATGCTAAATTGTCCCTTCGTGTCCAAAGATGTGCAGGTTAGGGAGGATTGGCCGTGCTAAATTGTCCCTTAGCGTCCAAAGATGTGCGTGTTAGGGTGGATTGGCCATGCTAAATTGTCCCTTAGTGTCCAAAGATGTGCAGGTTAGGGTGGATTGGCCATGCTAAATTGTCCCTTAGTGTCCAAGGATGTGCAGGTTAGGGTGGATTGGCCGTGCTAAATTGTCCCTTAGTGTCCGAAAATGTGCAGGTTAGGCCGGATTGGCCATGCTAAGTTGTCCCTTCGTGTCCAAAGATGTGCAGGTTAGGGTGGATTGGCCATGCTAAATTGTCTCTTAGTGTCCAAAGATATGCAGGTTAGGGTGGATTGGCCATGCTAAATTGTCCCTTAGTGTCCAAAGATGTGTAGGTTAGGGTGGATTGGCCGTGCTAAATTGTCCCTTAGTGTCCAAAGATGTGCAGGTTAGGTGGATTGGCCATGCTAAATTGTCCCTTAGTGTCCAAAGATGTTCAGATTTGTTGGATTGGCCATGCCAAATTGTCCCTTAGTGTCCAAAGATGTGTAGGTTAGAGTGGATTGGCCGTGCTAGATTGTCCCTTAGTGTCCAAAGATGTGTCGGTTAGGGTGGATTGGCCGTGCTAAATTGTCCCTTAGTGTCCAAAGATTTGCGCTTCTCGGCCTTTTGGCTAAGATCAAGTGTCGTATGGATCGCCTGCACTTGGTTGAGGTCATTAGCTTACACTGAAGCTTCATATGTTTCATATGAAGCAATTTTTAAAAGCGGCATCTCGGCCTTTTGGCTAAGATGCAGATGAGCTCAGGTCTTGGAGGAGGATCCTCCCCCTTCTCCAATCAGCTTGGCTCATGTAGATCGGGCCCAGGACAGAGTGGTTTTGGTCTCCCGTCCTGTCTTGTCAGCCTGGATCTGAAATGTCTCAACTTGTTGAGACTCTGAATTGGATTTGATTTGATTGAATTGGAAAAGTATATTGTTAAAAAAAAAGATGTGCGGGTTAGGGTGGATTGGCCATGCTAAATTGTCCCTTAGTGTCCAAAGATGTGCAGGTTAGGGTGGATTGGCCGTGCTAAATTGTCCCTTAGTGTCCAAAGATGTGCGGGTTAGGGTGGATTGGCCATGCTAAATTGTCCCTTAGTGTCCAAAGATGTGCGGGTTAGGGTGGATTGGCCATGCTAAATTGTCCCTTAGTGTCCAAAGATGTGTAGGTTAGGTGGATTGGCCATGTTAAATTGCCTCTTAGTGTCCAAAGATGTGCAGGTTGCGAGATTGGCCATGCTAAATTGCCCCTTTGTGTCCAAAGATGTGCAGGTTAAGGTGGATCGGCCGTGCTAAATTGTCCCTTAGTGTCCAAAGATGTGCGGGTTAGGGTGGGTTGGCCGTGCTAAATTGTCCCTTAGTGTCCAAAGATGTGCAGATTTGTTGGATTGGCCATGCTAAATTGTCCCTTAGTGTCCAACGATGTGCAGGTTAGGGTGGACTGGCCATGCTAAATTGTCCCTTAGTGTCCAAAGAAGTGTAGGTTAGGGTGGATTGGCCGTGCTAAATTGTCCCTTAGTCTCCAAAGATGTGTAGGTTAGGGTGGATTGGCCATGCTAAATTGTCCCTTAGTGTCCAAAGATGTGCGGGTTAGGGTGGATTGGCCATGCTAAATTGTCCCTTAGTGTCCAAAGATGTGTAGGTTAGGTGGATTGGCCATGTTAAATTGCCTCTTAGTGTCCAAAGATGTGCAGGTTGGGAGATTGGCCATGCTAAAGTGCCCCTTAGTGTCCAAAGATGTGCAGGTTAAGGTGGATCGGCCGTGCTAAATTGTCCCTTAGTGTCCAAAGATGTGCGGGTTAGGGTGGGTTGGCCGTGCTAAATTGTCCCTTCGTGTCCAAAGATGTGCAGATTTGTTGGATTGGCCATGCTAAATTGTCCCTTAGTGTCCAAAGATGTGCAGGTTCGGGTGGACTGGCCATGCTAAATTGTCCCTTCGTGTCCAAAGATGTGTAGGTTAGGGTGGATTGGCCGTGCTAAATTGTCCCTTACTGTCCAAAGATGTGCAGGTTAGGGTGGATTCGCCATGCTAAATTGTCCCTTAGTGTCGAAAGATGTGTAGGTAAGGGTGGATTGGCCGTGCTAAATTGTCCCTTAGTGTCCAAAGATGTGCAGGTTAGGTTGGATTGGCCATGCTAAATTGCCCCTTAGTGTCCAAAGATGTGCGGGTTAGAAGGATTGGCCATGCTAAATAATCCCTTAGTGTCCAAAGATGTGCAGGTTAGGGTGGATTGGCCGTGCTAAATTGTCCCTTAGTGTCCAAAGATGTGCGGGTTAGGGTGGATTGCCCATGCTAAATTGTCCCTAGGCGTCCAAAGATGTGCAGGTTAGGGTGGATTGGCCATGCTAAATTGCCCCTTAGTGTCCAAAGATGTGCGGGTTAGGGTGGATTGGCCATGCTAAATTGTCCCTTAGTGTCCAAAGATGTGTAGGTTACGGTGGATTGGCCGTGCTGAATTGTTCCTGAGTGTCCAAAGATGTGTAGGTTAGGGTGGATTGGCCGTGCAAAATTGTCCCTGAGTGTCCAAAGATGTGCGGGTTAGGGTGGATTGGCCGTGCAAAATTGTCCCTTACTGTCCAAAGATGTGCAGGTTAGGGTGGATTCGCCATGCTAAATTGTCCCTCAGTGTCCAAAGATGTGTAGGTTAGGGTGGATTGGCCGTGCTAAATTGTCCCTTAGTGTCCAAACATGTGCAGGTTAGGTTGGATTGGCCATGCTAAATTGCCCCTTCGTGTCCAAAGATTTGCGGGTTAGAAGGATTGGCCATGCTAAATAATACCTTAGTGTCCAAAGATGTGCAGGTTAGGGTGGATTGGCCGTGCTAAATTGTCCCTTAGTGTCCAAAGATGTGCGGGTTAGGGTGGATTGGCCATGCTAAATTGTCCCTTAGCGTACAAAGATGTGCAGGTTAGGGTGGATTGGCCATGCTAAATTGCCCCTTAGTGTCCAAAGATGTGCGGGTTAGGGTGGATTGGCCATGCTAAATTGTCCCTTAGTGTCCAAAGATGTGCAGGTTAGGGTAGATTGGCCATGCTAAATTGTCCCTTAATGTCCAAAGATGTGCAAGTTAGGTGGATTGGCCATGCTAAATTGTACCTTAGTGTCCAAAGATGTGCAGGTTTGTGGGGATTGGCCATGCTGAATTGTCCCTTAGTGTCCAAAGATGTGCAGGTTAGGGTGGATTGGCCATGCTAAATTGTCCCTTAGTGTCCTAAGATGTGTAGGTTAGGGTGGATTGGCCGTGCTAGATTGTCCCTTAGTGTCCAAAGATGTGCAGATTTGTTGGATTGGCCATGCTAAATTGTCCCTTAGTGTCCAAAGATGTGTAGGTTAGGGTGGATTGGCCGTGCTAGATTGTCCCTTAGTGTCCAAAGATGCGTAGGTTATGGTGGATTGGCCGTGCTAGATTGTCCCTTAGTGTCCAAAGATGTGTCGGTTAGGGTGGATTGGCCGTGCTAAATTGTCCCTTAGTGTCCAAAGATTTGCGCTTCTCGGTCTTTTGGCTATGATCAAGTGTCGTATGGATCGCCTGCACTTGGTTGAGGTCATTAGCTTACATTGAAGTTTCATATGTCTCATATGAAGCAATTTTTAAAAGCGGCATCTCGGCCTTTTGGCTATGATGCAAATGAGCTCAAGTCTTGGAGGAGGATCCTCCCCCTTCTCCAATCAGCTTGGCTCATGTAGATCAGGCCCAGGACAGGGTGGTTTTGGTCTCCCGCCCTGTCTTGTCAGCCTGGATCTGAAATGTCTCAACTTGTTGAGACTCTGAATTGGATTTGATTTGATTGAATTGGAAAAGTATATTTAAAAAAAAGATGTGCGGGTTAGGGTGGATTGGCCATGCTAAATTGTCCCTTAGTGTCCAAAGATGTGCGGGTGAGGGTGGATTGGCCATGCTAAATTGTCCCTTAGTGTCCAAAGATGTGCGGGTTAGGTTGGATTGGCCATGCTAAATTGTCCCTTAGTGTCAAAAGATGTGCGGGTTAGGGTGGATTGGCCGTGCTAAATTGTCCCTTAGTGTCCAAAGATGTGCAGGTTAGGGTGGATTGGCCGTGCTAAATTGTCCCTTATTGTCCAAAGATGTGCGGGTTAGGGTGGATTGGCCATGCTAAATTGTCCCTTACTGTCCAAAGATGTGCAGGTTAGGGTGGATTGGCCATGCTACATTGCCCCTTAGTGTCCAAAGATGTGCAGGTTAGGGTGGATTGGCCATGCTAAATTGTCCCTTAGTGTCCAAAGATGTGCGGGTTAGGGTGGATTGGCCGTGCAAAATTGTCCCTTAGTGTCCAAAGATGTGTAGGTTAGGTGGATTAGCCATGCTAAATTGTCCCTTAGTGTCCAAAGATGTGCAGGTTAGGGTGGATTGGCCATGCTAAATTGTCCCTTAGTGTCCAAAGATGTGCAGGTTAGGGTGGATTGGCCGTGCTAAATTGTCCCTTAGTGTCCAAAGATGTGCAGGTTAGGGTGGATTGGCCATGCTAAATTGTCCCTCAGTGTCCAAAGATGTGCAGGTTAGGGTGGATTGGCCATGCTATGTTGTCCCTTAGTGGCCAAAGATGTGCAGGTTAGGGTGGATTGGCCATGCTAAATTGTCCCTTAGTGTCCAAAGATGTGCAGGTGAGGGTGGATTGGCCATGCTAAATTGTCCCTTAGTGTCCAAAGATTTGCGGGTTAGGGTGGATTGTCCATGCTAAATTGAATGGGGCCTCCTTTTCCTGTGTAACAGGCTGGAGAAGGGGCTGAATGGCCTCCTCCTTTTCCTGTGTAACAGGCTGGGGAAGGGGCTGAATGGCCTACTCCTGTTCCTGTGTAACCGGCTGGAGAAGGCGCTGAATGGGGCCTCCTCCTGTTCCTGTGTAACAGGCTGGAGAAGGGGCTGAATGGCCTCCTCCTGTTCCTGTGTAACAGGCTGGAGAAGGGGCTGAATGGCCTCCTCCTATTTCTGTGTAACAGGCTGGAGAAGGGGCTGAATGGCCTCCTCCTGTTCCTGTGTAACAGGCTGGAGAAGGGGCTGAATGGGGCCTCCTCCTGTTCCTGTGTAACAGGCTGGAGAAGGGGCTGAATGGGGCCTCCTCCTGTTCCTGTGTAACAGGCTGGAGAAGGGGCTGAATGGCCTCCTCCTATTCCTTTCTAACAGGCTGGAGAAGGGGCTGAATGGCCTCCTCCTGTTCCTGTGTAACAGGCTGGAGAAGGGGCTGAATGGGGCCTCCTCCTGTTCCTGTGTAACAGGCTGGAGAAGGGGCTGAATGGCCTCCTCCTATTCCTTTCAAACAGGCTGGAGAAGGGGCTGAATGGCCTCCTCCTGTTCCCTGTGTAACAGGCTGGAGAAGCGGCTGAATGGGCCCTCCTCCTTTTCCTGTGTAACAGGCTGGAGAAGGGGCTGAAAGGGGCCTCCTCCTTTTCCTGTGCAACAGGCTGGAGAAGGGGCTGATGGCCTCTTCCTGTTCCTGTGTAACCGGCTGGAGAAGGCGCTGAATGGGGCCTCCTCCTGTTCCTGTGTAACAGGCTGGAGAAGGGGCTGAGTGTGGCCTCCTCCTGTTCCCTGTGTAACAGGCTGGAGAAGGGGCTGAATGGCCTCCTCCTGTTCCTGTGTAACAGACTGGAGAAGGGGCTGAATAGCCTGCTCCTGGATATCAGACTGGAGAAGGGGCTGAATGGCCTCCTCCTGTTCCTGTATAACAGACTGGAGAAGGGGCTGAATGGCCTGCTCCTGTTCCTGTGTAACAGGCTGCAGAAGGGGCTGAATGGCCTCCTCCTCTTCCTGTGTAACAGGCTGGAGAAGGGGCTGAATGGCCTCCTCCTGTTCCTGTGTAACAGGCTGGAGAAGGGGCTGAATGGGGCCTCCTCCTGTTCCTGTGTAACAGGCTGGAGAAGTGGCTGAATGGGGCCTCCTCCTGTTCCCTGTGTAACAGGCTGGAGAAGGGGCTGAATGGCCTCCTCCTGTTCCTGTGTAACAGACTGGAGAAGTGGCTGAATGGGGCCTCCTCCTGTTCCTGTGTAACAGGCTGGAGAAGTGGCTGAATGGGGACTCCTCCTGTTCCTGTGTAACAGACTGGAGAAGGGGCTGAATAGCCTCCTCCTGTTACTGTGTAACAGGCTGGAGAAGGGGCTGAATGGCCTCCTCCTGTTCCTGTGTAACAGGCTGGAGAAGGGGCTGAATGGCCTCCTCCTGTTCCTGTGTAACAGGCTGGAGAAGGAACTGAATGGCCTCCTCCTGTTCCTGTGTAACAGGCTGGAGAAGGGGCTGAATGGGGCCTCCTCCTGTTCCTGTGTAACAGGCTGGAGAAGGGGCTGAATGGGGCCGCCTCCTGTTCCTGTGTAACAGACTGAGGAAGGGGCTGAATAGCCTCCTCCTGTTCCTGTGTAACAGGCTGGAGAAGGGGATGAATGGGGCCTCCTCCTGTTACTGTGTAACAGGCTGGAGAAGGGGCTGAATGGCCTCCTCCTGTTCCTGTGTAACAGGCTGGAGAAGGGGCTGAATGGCCTCCTCCTGTTCCTGTGTAACAGGCTGGAGAACGGGCTGAATGGCCTCCTCCTGTTCCTGTGTAACAGGCTGGAGAATGGGCTGAATGGCCTCCTCCTGTTCCTGTGTAACAGGCTGGAGAAGGGGCTGAATGGGGCCTCCTCCTGTTCCTGTGTAACAGGCTGGAGAAGGGGCTGAATGGCCTCCTCCTGTTCCTGTGTAACAGGCTGGAGAAGGGGCTGAATGGGGCCTCCTCCTGTTCCTGTGCAACAGCCTGGAGAAGGGGATGAACATAGAACATAGAACATTACAGCGCAGTACAGGCCCTTCGGCCTTCAATGTTGCGCCAACCAGTGAAACCAATCTAAAGCCCCTCTAATCTACACTATTCCAATATCATCCATATGTTTATCCAATAACCACTTGAATGGTCTTAATGTTGACGAGTCCACCACTGCTGCAGGCAGGGCATTCCACGCCCTTACGACTCTCTGAGTAAAGAACCTACCTCGAACATCTGTCCTATATCTCTCACCCCTCAATTTAAAGCTATGCCCCCTCGTGCTAGCAAACACCATCCAAGGAAAAAGGCTCTCACTATCCACCCTATCTAATCCTCTGGTCATCTTGTATGCCTCTATTAAGTCACCTCTTAACCTTCTTCTCTCTGACGAAAACAGCCTCAAGTCCCTCAGCCTTTCCTCATAAGACCTTCCCACCATACCAGGCAACATAAGAACATAAGAAATAGGAGCAGGAGTAGGCCATCTAGCCCCTCGAGCCTGCCCCGCCATTCAATAAGATCATGGCTGATCTGACGTGGATCAGTAGCACTGACCCGCCTGATCCCCATAACCCTTAATTCCCTTACCGATCAGGAATACATCCATCCGCGCTTTAAACATATTCAGCGAGGTAGCCTCCACCACCTCAGTGGGCAGAGAATTCCAGAGATTCACCACCCTCTGGCAGAAGAAGTTCCTCCTCAACTCTGTCTGAAACTGACCCCCCTTTAATATACTAGCAACATACTAGTAAATCTCCTCTGCACCCTTCCCAACGCTTCCACATCTTTCTTATAATGCTGGGGGAGAGGGGTTTCTGAATGACAGTGTGAGGGAGCTGGATTAACATCAGTACAGATACAGTCAGGAACACAGGGTGCTGGGGGAGAGGGGTTACTGAGTGACAGTGTGAGGGAGCTGGATTAACATCAGTACAGATGCAGTCAGTAACACAGTGTGCTGGGGGAGAGAGGTTACAGAATGAGAGTGTGAGGGAGCTGGATTAACATCAGTACAGATACAGTCAGTAACACAGGGTGCTGGGGGAGAGGGGTTACTGAGTGACAGTGTGAGGGAGCTGGATTAACATCAGTACAGATACAGTCAGTAACACAGGGTGCTGGGGGAGAGGGGTTACTGAGTGACAGTGTGAGGGAACTGGATTAACATCAGTGGAGATACAGTCAGTAACACAGGGTGCTGGGGGAGAGGGGTTACTGAGTGACAGTGTGAGGGAGCTGGATTAACATCAGTAGAGATACAGTCAGTAACACAGGGTGCTGGGGGAGAGGGGTTACTGAGTGACAGTGTGAGGGAGCTGGATTAACATCAGTACAGATACAGTCAGTAAGAAAGGGTGCTGGGGGAGAGGGGTTACTGAGTGACAGTTTGAGGGAGCTGGATTAACATAAGTAGAGATACAGTCAGTAACACAGGGGGCTGGGGGAGAGGGGTTACTGAGTGACAGTGTGAGGGAGCTGGATTAACATCAGTAGACATACAGTCAGGAACACAGGGTGCTGGGGTGAGAGGGGTTACAGAGTGACAGTGTGAGGGAGCTGGATTAACACCTGTACAGATACAGTCAGTAACACAGGGTGCTGGGGGAGAGGGGTTACTGAGTGACAGTGTGAGGGAGCTGGATTAACATCAGTACAGATACAGTCAGTAACACAGGGTGCTGGGGGAGAGGGGTTACTGAGTGACTGTGTGAGGGAGCTGGATTAACATCAGTACAGATACAGTCAGTAACACAGGGTGCTGGGGGAGAGGGGTTACTGAGTGACAGTGTGAGGGAGCTGGATTAACATCAGTACAGATACAGTCAGTAACACAGGGTGCTGGGGGAGAGGGGTTACTGAGTGACAGTGTGAGGGAGCTGGATTTACATCAGTACAGATACAGTCAGTACGAAAGGGTGCTGGGGGAGAGGGGTTACTGAGTGACAGTGTGAGGGAGCTGGATTAACATCAGTAGAGATACAGTCAGTAACACAGGGTGCTGGGGGAGAGGGGTTACTGAGTGACAGTGTGAGGGAGCTGGATTATCATCAGTACAGATACAGTCAGTAACACAGTTTGCTGGGGGAGAGGGGTTACTGAGTGACAGTGTGAGGGAGCTGGATTAACATCAGTACAGATACAGTCAGTAAGAAAGGGTGCTGGGGGAGAGGGGTTACTGAGTGACAGTGTGAGGGAGCTGGATTAACATCAGTAGAGATACAGTCAGTAACACAGGGTGCTGGGGTGAGAGGGGTTACAGAGTGACAGTGTGAGGGAGCTGGATTAACACCTGTACAGATACAGTCAGTAACACAGGGTGCTGGGGGAGAGGGGTTACTGAGTGACAGTGTGAGGGAGCTGGATTAACATCAGTACAGATACAGTCAGTAACACAGGGTGCTGGGGGAGAGGGGTTACTGAGTGACTGTGTGAGGGAGCTGGATTAACATCAGTACAGATACAGTCAGTAACACAGGGTGCTGGGGGAGAGGGGTTACTGTGTGACAGTGTGAGGGAGCTGGATTAACATCAGTACAGATACAGTCAGTAACACAGGGTGCTGGGGGAGAGGGGTTACTGAGTGACAGTGTGAGGGAGCTGGATTAACATCAGTACAGACACAGTCAGTAACACAGGGTGCTGGGGGATAGGGGTGACTGAGTGACAGTGTGAGGGAGCTGGATTTACATCAGTACAGATACAGTCAGTAACACAGTGTGCTGGGGGAGAGAGGTTACTGAATGAGAGTGTGAGGGAGCTGGATTAACATCAGTACAGATACAGTCAGTAACACAGGGTGCTGGGGGAGAGGGGTTACTGAGTGACAGTGTCGGGGAGCTGGATTAACATCAGTACAGATACAGTCAGTAACACAGGGTGCTGGGGGAGAGGGGTTACTAAGTGACAGTGTGAGGGAGCTGGATTAACATCAGTACAGATACAGTCAGTAACAGAGGGTGCTGGGGGAGAGAGGTTACTGAGTGACAGTGGGAGGGAGCTGGATTAACATCAGTAGAGATACAGTCAGTAACACAGGGTGCTGGGGGAGAGGGGTTTTTGAGTGACAGTGTGAGGGAGCTGGATTAACATCAGTAGAGATACAGTCAGTAACACAGGGTGCTGGGGGAGAGGGGTTCCTGAGTGACAGTGTGAGTGAGCTGGATTAACATCAGTAGAGATACAGTCAGTAACACAGGTTGCTGGGGGAGAGGGGTTACTGAGTGGCAGTGTGAGGGAGCTGGATTAACATCAGTAGAGATACAGTCAGTAACACAGGGTGCTGGGGGAGAGGGGTTACTGAGTGACAGTGCGAGGGAGCTGGATTAACATCAGTAGAGATACAGTCAGTAACACAAGGTGCTGGGGGAGAGGGGTTACTGAGTGACAGTGTGAGGGAGCTGGATTAACATCAGTAGAGTTACAGTCAGTAACACAGGGTGCTGGGGGAGAGTGGTTACTGAGTGACAGTGTGAGGGAGCTGGATTAACATCAGTAGAGATACAGTCAGTAACACAGGGTGCTGGGGGAGAGGGGTTACTGAGTGGCAGTGTGAGGGAGCTGGATTAACATCAGTAGAGATACAGTCAGTAACACAGGGTGCTGGGTGGAGAGGGGTTACTGAGTGACAGTGTGAGGGAGCTGGATTAACATCAGTACAGATACAGTCAGTAACACAGTGTGCTGGGGGAGAGAGGTTACTGAGTGACAGTGTGAGGGAGCTGGATTAACATCAGTACAGATACAGTCAGTAACACAGTGTGCTGGGGGAGAGAGGTTACTGAATGAGAGTGTGAGGGAGCTGGATTAACATCAGTACAGATACAGTCAGTAACACAGGGTGCTGGGGGAGAGGGGTTACTGAGTGACAGTGTCGGGGAGCTGGATTAACATCAGTACAGATACAGTCAGTAACACAGGGTGCTGGGGGAGAGGGGTTACTGAGTGACAGTGTGAGGGAGCTGGATTAACATCAGTACAGATACAGTCAGTAACACAGGGTGCTGGGGGAGAGAGGTTACTGAGTGACAGTGTGAGGGAGCTGGATTAACATCAGTAGAGATACAGTCAGTAACACAGGGTGCTGGGGGAGAGGGGTTACTGAGTGACAGTGTGAGGGAGCTGGATTAACATCAGTAGAGATACAGTCAGTAACACAGGGTGCTGGGGGAGAGGGGTTACTGAGTGACAGTGTGAGGGAGCTGGATTAACATCAGTACAGATACAGTCAGTAACACAGTGTGCTCGGGGAGAGAGGTTACTGAGTGAGAGTGTGAGGCAGCTGGATTAACATCAGTACAGATACAGTCAGTAACACAGGGTGCTGGGGGGAGAGGGGTTCCTGAGTGACAGTGTGAGGGAGCTGGATTAACATCAGTACAGATACAGTCAGTAACACAGGGTGCTGGGGGGAGAGGGGTTCCTGAGTGACAGTGTGAGGGAGCTGGATTAACATCAGTAGAGATACAGTCAGTAACACAGGATGCTGGGGGAGAGGGGTTACTGAGTGGCAGTGTGAGGGAGCTGGATTAACATCAGTAGAGATACAGTCAGTAACACAGGGTGCTGGGGAAAAGGCTTACTGAGTGACAGTGTGAGGGAGCTGGATTAACATCTGTAGAGATACAGTCAGTAACACAGGGTGCTGGGGGAGAGGGGTTACTGAGTGGCAGTGTGAGGGAGCTGGATTAACATCAGTACAGATACAGTCAGTAACACAGGGTGCTGGGGGAGAGGGGTTACTGAGTGACAGTGTGAGGGAGCTGGATTAACATCAGTACAGATACAGTCAGTAACACAGGGTGCTGGGGGAGAGGGGGTACTGAGTGACAGTGTGAGGGACCTGGATTAACATCAGTACAGATACAGTCAGTAACACAGGGTGCTGGGGGGAGAGGGGATACTGAGTGACAGTGTGAGGCAGCTGGATTAACATCAGTAGAGATACAGTCAGTAACACAAGGTGCTGGAGGGAGAGGGGTTACTGAGTGACAGTGTGTGGGACCTGGATTAACATCAGTACAGATACAGTCAGTAACACAGGGTGCTGGGGGGAGAGGGGTTACTGAGTGACAGTGTGAGGCAGCTGGATTAACATCAGTAGAGATACAGTCAGTAACACAGGGTGCTGGGGGGAGAGGGGTTACTGAGTGACAGTGTGAGGGAGCTGGATTAACATCAGTACAGATACAGTCAGTAATACAGGGTGCTGGGGGGAGAGGGGTTACTGAGTGACAGTGTGAGGGAGCTGGATTAACATCAGTAGAGATACAGTCAGTAACACAGGGTGCTGGGGGAGAGGGGTTACTGAGTGGCAGTGTGAGGGAGCTGGATTAACATCAGTACAGATACAGTCAGTAACACAGGGTGCTGGGGGAGAGGGGTTACTGAGTGACAGTGTGAGGGACCTGGATTAACATCAGTACAGATACAGTCAGTAACACAGGGTGCTGGGGGAGAGGGGTTACTGAGTGACAGTGTGAGGCAGCTGGATTAACATCAGTCCAGATACAGTCAGTAACACAGGATGCTGGGGGAGAGGGGTTACTGAGTGACAGTGTGAGGGAGCTGGATTAACATCAGCAGAGATATTTTCAGTAACACAGGGCGCTGGGGGAGAGAGGGGTTACTGAGTGAAAGCATGAGGGAGCTCATTGTTCCACAGGAGCAGGCTGAGGGTGAGGGAGCTTGTTTGTGCATTATATTTATTTGTTTATTTTTTCGTTAAACTTGTGAAAAAATTCAGAGTGTTTTTTCAAAACAGGAAGTAGGCCCAGCAGCAGCCTGGGAAGGTTTTGGTGGGTTTTAAAGTCGGGCGCACTTTTGAGCGGACAGCGTTGTTAGCGGGCAGCGGACTGACCAGGGGGCAGAGTGAGAGCTGAAGGGCTTTGGCTCAAAACGGGCTTCCGCCAGAACAGGCAGAGGCGAGAGGAGGTTTTTCCTTTTTCAGAAAGTTTATTCCTGTTTTTCCGCAGAGTTAAAAAAAATGCCAGGCAAGATGTTGGAATGCTCCTCCTCCAGGATATGGGAGATCAGGGAGACCTCCGGTGTCCCTGATGACAACACCTGCAAAAGATGGATCCAGCTGCAGCTGCTGGCAAAGCGTGTTAGGGAACTGGAGCAGGAGCTTGATGACCTCCATCTAATTCGGGAGAATGAGGAGTCTATAGACAGTAGCTTTAGGGAGATAGTTACACCTAAGCAGCAGAGCACGGGAAATTAGGTTACTGTAAGGAGAGGAAATGGCAGTGTGAAAGGACAGACAGAGCAGGGTTCCCCTGTGGCCATACCCCTCCACAACAGGTATACTGAATTGCATACTGTTGTGGGAGATGCTTTACCTGGGACAAGCTGTGACAGCCGGAACTCTGATACTGAGTCTGGTTCTACAGCGCAAAAGGGTGGGAGGAAGAAGAGGAGAGCAGTAGTGATAGGGGACTCAATGTTCAGAGGTACGGACAGGAGGTTCTCTGGTCGGGACAGAGACTCCCGCATGGTTTGTTACCTCCCAGGTGCAAAGGTCAGGGATGTCTCCGATCGCGTGCACAGCGTTCTAAAGTGGGAAGGTGATCAGCCAGATGTCGTGGTACACATCGGTACCAATGACGTGGGAAGGAAGAGTGAGGAGGTCCTAAAGAGTGAGTACAAAGAGCTTGGAAGGAAGTTAAAAAGCAGGACCCCGAGGGTAGTAATCTCAGGATTGCTAACTGAGCCACATGCCAGTGAGGGCAGGAGTAGGATGCTCGGGCGGACGAACACGTGGCTGAGGAACTGGTGCAGGGGGCAGGGTTTCCAATTCTTGGATCATTGGGACCTCTTCTGGGGCAGGTGGGACCTGTACAAGAGAGACGGGTTACACTTAAACTACAAGGGGACCAATATACTTGCAGGGAGATTTGCTAGTGTTATTGGGGAGCGTTTAAACTAGATTTGCAGGGGGATGGGAACCAGAGTGCCAGAGCAGATAGTGGAGCAGGGGTAAAAAGACAGGTTAGTTCAAGCAAAATCACAAATGGAAGGGTAGAGTGTGGTGGAAATAACCTTTTGAGGTGTGTCTATTTCAATGCCAGGAGTATTGTGGGGGAGGCAGATGAGCTGAAGGCGTGGATAGACACGTGGAAATATGACATTATAGCCATTAGTGAAACTTGGCTCCAGGAGGGGCAGGACTGGCAGCTCAATGTTCCAGGGTTCCAATGTTTCAGGCGGGATAGAGGCAGAGGGATAAAAGGTGGGGGGGTGGCATTGTTGGTCAGGGAAAATGTTACAGCGGTACTCAGGCAGGGTAGATTAGGGAGCTTGTCTACAGAGGCCCTCTGGGTGGAGCTGAGAAACAGGAAAGGTATGACCACATTAATGGGCTTGTATTATAGACCACCCAATAGTCAGCGAGAATTGGAGGAGCAAATCAGCGGAGAGATAGCTGACAACTGCAAGAAACACAAAGTTGTGATAGTAGGGGATTTTAATTTTCCACATATAGATTGGGACTCGCATACTGTTAAAGGTTTAGACGGGGTAGAGTTTGTAAAATGTGTTCAGGAGAATTTTCTACATCAGTATATAGAGGTGCCAACTAGAGAGGATGCGATATTGGATCTCCTATTGGGAAATGAGTTAGGGCAGGTGATGGATGTGAGTGTGAGGGAACACTTTGGATCCAGTGATCATAATGCCATTAGTTTCAACCTGATCATGGATAAGGATAGATCTGGTCCTCGGGTTGAAGTTCTGAACTGGAAAAAGGCCAAATTTGATGACATGAGAAGGGATCTGGGAAGTGTGGATTGGCACAGGCTGTTCTCTGGTAAGGATGTAAATGGAAAGTGGGAGGCCTTCAAAGGAGAAATTTTGAGAGTGCAGAGTTTGTATGTTCCTGTCAGGATTAAAGGCAAAGTAAATAGGAATAAGGAACCTTGGTTCTCGAGGGAGATTGTAACACTGATTAAGAGGAAGAGAGAGTTGTATGAAATGTACAGGCAGCAAGGAACAGATCAGATGCTCGAGGAGTATAAAAAGGGCAAGAAGCTACTTAAGAGGGAAATCAGGAGGGCTAAACGAAGACATGAGGTTGCTTTGGCAGACAGAGTGAAGGAAAATCCAAAGAGCTTCTATATGTTAGGAGCAAAAGGATAGTGAGGGACAAAATTGGTCCTCTTGAAGACCAGAGTGGTAGACTGTGTATGGAACCAAAAGAGATGGGGGAGATACTAAATGTTTTTTTTGGCATCCGTATTTACTGAGGAAACGGGCATGGAGTCTACGGAAATAGGGAAAACAGGTAGGGAGGTCATGGAACCTTTACAGATTAAAGGGGAGGAGGTGCTTGCTGTCTTGAGGCAAATCAGAGTGGATAAATCCCCAGGACCGGACAGGGTATTCCCACTGACCTTGAGGGAAGCTCGTGTTGAACATGTAGGGGCTCTGACAGACTTATTTAAAATGTCAGTATTCACGGGGGAGGTGCTGGATGATTGGAGGGTGGCTCATGTTGTTCCGTTGTTTAAAAAAGGTTCCAAAAGAAATCCGGGAAATTATAGGCCAGTAAGTTTGACGTCGGTGGTGGGCAAGTTATTGGAAGGTGTGATAAGGGAAAGGATCTACAAATAATTTGCATAGACAGGGACATATTAGGGAGAGTCAACATGGCTTTGTGCATGGTAGGTCATGTTTGACCAATCTATTAGAGTTTTTCGAGGACGTTACCAGGAAAATGGATGAAGGGAAGGCGGTAGATGTTGTCTACCTGGATTTCAGCAATGCTTTTGACTAGGTCCCTCATGGGAGGTTAGTTAGGAAGGTTCAGTCGCTGGGTATACATGGGGAGGTAGTAAATTGGATTAGACACTGGCTCAATGGAAGAAGCCAGAGAGTGGTTGTGGAGGATTGCTTCTCTGAGTGGAGGCCTGTGACTCGTGGTGTGCCGCAGGGATCGGTGTTGGGTCCATTGTTGTTTGTCATCTATATCAATGATCTGGATGATAATGTTGTAAATTGGATCAGCAAATTTGCTGATGATACAAAGATTGGAGGTGTAGTGGACAGTCAGGAAGGTTTTCAAAGCTTGCAGAGGGACCAACTAGAAAAATGGGCTGAAAAATGGCAAATGGAATTTAACGCAGACAAGTGTCAGATATTGCACACTGGAAGGACAAACCAAAGTAGAACGTACAGGGTAAATGGTCGGACTCTGAAGAGTGCAGTTGAACAGGGGGTCTGGGAAAACAGGTCCAGAATTCCCTAAAAGTGACGTCACAGGTGGATAGGGTCGTAAAGAGTGCCTTTGATACATTGGCATTTATAAATCGGAGTATCGAGGATAAAAGTTGGCGTGTTATGGTAAGGTTACATAAGGCATTGGTGAGGCCGAATTTAGAGTATTGTGTACAGTTTTGGTCACCTAGTTACAGGAAGGATGTAAATAAGGTTGAAAAAGTGCAGAGAAGGTTCATAAGGATGTTGCCGGGACTTGAGAAGCTGAGTTACAGGGAGAGATTGAATAGGTTGAGACTTTATTCATTGGAGCGTAGAAGAATGAGGGGAGATTTGATAGAGGTGTATAAGATTTTGATGGGTATAGATAGAGTGAATGCAAGCAGGCTTTTTCCACTGAGGCGAGGGGAGAAAAAAACCAGAGGGCATGGATTAAGGGTGAAAGGAGAAAAGATTAAAGGGAATATTAGGGGGGGCTTCTTTACGCAGAGAGTGGTGGGAGTGTGGAATGAGCTGCCGGATAAAGTGTGCAATATCTGACACTTGTCTGCGTTAATATTTTAACATTTAAGAAAAACTTGGACGTGTTGATGGATGAGAGGGGTGTGGAGGGATATGGTCCAAGTGCAGGTCAGTGGGACGAGGCAAAAAATGGTTCGGCACAGAAGGGCCAAAAGGCCTGTTTCTGAGCTGTAATTTTCTATGGTTTTCTATGCCAAATTTCCTTAGTCTTCTGAGAAAGTAGAGGCATCTTAACCATCGCATCGGCATGGAAGGACCAGGACAGGTTGTTGGTGATCTGGACACCTGGAAACTTGAAGCTCTCGACCATCTTCACTTCATCCCCATTGATGTAGACAGGGGCATGTCCTCCACGACGTTCCCTGAAGTCGATGACTATCGCCTTCATTTTGTTGACCTTGAAAGAGACATTATTGTCATCGCACCAGTTCACCAGATTCTCTATCTCTGGACCAGAGAGAGGAGGGGACAAGAGGGATGGGGATTTGGGGAATGAGGGGAATGGGGGATGGAGGGAATGAGGGGGTTCTGTGGGTGAGGATGATATGGAAGTCAGGGGATCAAGGGGTCAGGGTGATATGGGATGGGGGATATGGGGAATGAAGGAAATGGGGATTTGGGGAATGAGGAGGTGGGGATATGGGGAATAAGGGAAATCTGGGGGTGAGGGTGATATGGAGGTCGGGAGAAGGGGGTGGGGGTGAGTGGGACTTGGGAAATGAGGGGGATGTGGGAATCAGGGATATGCGAATGAAGGAGGTATGGGTATGAGAGGATTGGGGTTTTGGGGAATGGGGGAATTATAGGGATGAGGGCGATGGGAATGTACGGGAGACATGGAGAAATGAGAAGAATGGTTATAGAGGGAGATGGGGATATGAGGGGGTGGGGATATGGGGGTTGAGGGTATTGGAGTTATATGGGCGAGGGGATGGGAGGATGGGTTGGCGATATGGTGGGGATATAGGGTGAGGATATGTGGAATATGTAGTGAGGGTGAAATGGGGATGAGGGGAATTGTGGGATATGGAGGCGGGATATGGGGGTGAAGCGCAGAGGCGATATGGGGAATAAAGGGATAGGATGAAATGGGGGTGAGAGTGATTGGGACACGGGGAATGAGAGGACGGGGAGATATGGGACAACGGGAATGAGGATGAAGGGGGGATACGGGGTGAGCGGGATGGGGAATTAGATGAGAGGGACAATGTATAGAGATGGGGAAATAGTGGAGATGGGGGTTAATGGAGGGAACAGTGAGGGGGAACAGAGAAGGGAATGGAGGGGTCAGGATAGAATAGAGGGGATAGTTGTGGTGCAGAAGGGGTGAATAATGGTGACAGAGTGCGGAGCAGAGCAGAAGAATAGAGGGGATGGGGAAATAGTGGGGATACTGGGTAGGGGGAGTGGAGGGGACAACAGGTCGGTGAAAGGAAGAGAGAGAGATGGAAAGAGTAGGAGATGGGGAAGAAACAAATAAAGGGAGAGTGAGCGATAAAAGAAAATTCGATGAGCTTCAGTGTCAGCAACGAAATCCATTTGTCTGCCTCAAAGTGTTCCTGGACATCCATCTTCTTTCTCAGAAGAAAGAATATGGTACCCAGATATGATGGTGGTTCTTGCACTATCAGACTTGCCCTGCCATAGAATATGGTGTTAAACCCCTGGGTGCATAATTAATGAGTTGGGAGCTGGAAGATATGGCGTGGTTTCCCGCCAGCTCGAGAGCGGGAAACACACCATGTTCCTCTCCTCTCACCATGGGACACAGACCTGGGTGGGAGATTTCCGCCCAGGGAGTCTAAGCCTACAGTTTCCTGCTGGTTCACTCCCTCCTTCCTGGAGTAGAGCTGTTACATTTTGCAGTTTCCAGTCCACTGGGGCCTTTCCTGAAGCTAGGGAATGTTAGCAGATTACAACCAATGCAGTGCCATAGCAGAGGCCTGGGCATCCAGGTGAGTGATGGCGGCAATTGGATTGTGGGGCAGAGGAGTGGATTTGGCAGCAAGGACAGATGGGTGGCTCTCAGTCGGCTCCCCTTTCCTAATGTCTGGTTCTTTGATAAGACACTTCAGAGCCTTTAAATAAGCCACCTCCGCCCTCCCCCCTCCCGATCCAGGAACCCACAAACAACCTGACAGTGTGAGAGTGATCAATGCTTACTTTTCAAGCTCCCCGCATGACAAGTTTCCCCCATCCACCATTGGGTGAATACCAGCAGTGACAGGATGAGGCCCTTCGGTTGTCATTAAATGCCCACCTAACGGCCTCAATTGTTGGCCGGCAGGAAGGCCATTCATGAGGCAGGAAAGTGACAGGTTCCGCATCAATCACTCTCCCACCTGATTAAATACCTTCCCCACCAGCTCCAAACTTACCGCGGGAAAACGCATTCAGTTCCACCCAGTATTTTAGTGAGGGCATGGAAAGAAAGGACAATTCATTTCAAAAAAAAGGATCAAAGAAATTAAAGGAAAACATCCACATTGTAAAATTGCGCAGACCTTATTTCTGAAATCACAAATGACCAGTTTCTTTTGTTGTTGGAACTTTGGAGTTGATAGGAACTGTCGGAGGGGGAATTTATTTGATTTGATTTTGATTTGATTTATTATTGTCACATATATTAGTGTACAGTGAAAAGTATTGCATCTTGCACGCTATACAGACAAAGCACACTGTACATAGAAAAGGAAAGGAGAAGTATGTAGTGTTACAGTCATAGGTGGGGTGTTGAGAAAGATCAGTGTGATGCGAGGGGGGCCATTCAAAAGTCTGATGGCAGCAGGGAAGAAGCTGTTCTTGAGTCAGTTGGTAGTTTCCACATGTGGCAAATACAATGGGACAGTCCTGGTTTCCATAATGCCTGTGCTTATGGTTTTATCAACTGGGAACAGCAGAAGTCTCTCTTTCTGCCTTCTATTGACCTGATCTGATAAATGAAACACATGGAACGCAATTTGTGCTTGGTTTTGGTCAACTTGCGGTTTTCACGCACTGAACGAGTAACTTAGCTGCGGAAATTATTACAATTCACAAGAGGTCGAAACTCCAGTGAATACAAAGGCATCACAAGCTTGATTTATGTGAGCAACTGAAATAAAAGCTGATTAGCAAAGACCTTGTCTGGAGAACACCAGATATGATGACGTGCTGTCGTCTCTGCTTGTTAATTTTCTAATGGAGATTGTTGGTGCTACAAATCTTATTGCTTTTGCCAGCAGCATGGTTCACCACGCGATGGGGAGTGTACAGAAGAAGGAATGGAAAATGTATAGTTTTATTCACCGTAAAATGATCAACAAAAGGACCTTGTGTATGTATAAGGGAGACTGTCACTTTCCATTCCTGGAATACTCGCTGCGTGACTGGTATGCAACCTCATTGTTTGTGAACAGAATTCCCACTCACCTGAAGAAGGGGCTTGGAGCTCCGAAAGCTTGTGTGGCTTTTGCTACCAAATAAACCTGTTGGACTTTAACCTGGTGTTGTTAAACTTCTTACTGTGTTTACCCCAGTCCAACGCCGGCATCTCCACATCATGACCTCATTGAGAAGCAGAGGTGAATGTCAAAAGTGCACAAAGCATTTATCACAGACATATTCATCCACTCTGGAAAAAGGGACAATTTGAAATGGATAATGTGGTCCACTTGATCAGAAGTGGGCAATGCTATCATCTACATCATTAGATAGGGAAATTTTGGGGTAGGGAGGAGGTGTGACATATTCACTCTTGCATTCAAAAACATACCAACGAAAGTCATATTGTTCAGGATTTTGTAATGCAGCCATAGATTGTCATGTGGGTAATATTTATCTCTGTTGTTCAAAGCTGTTCTGCACACAAGTGATGAGGTTATTATTAATATCTGTTCTAAATGTCTGGTGCAATCGTGATATCCATCTCTGTCCCTTGGTTAGGTTGCACACAGTTGGTATCTCAGTGAATCAGAGCCATGGTCTCCCTCAGACTCACACAAACTCCTTGCCGACTGCCTCATTTTCACCAACACACATGAATTGGGAAATTGTGACTTTGTTTTTGTTTCACCTGTTTCAGCTCCATTAAAGATGTTATATAAACGCAGTTGTTGTTTAATTCCTTCTTTTCTCAAGCCCATGCTTGTTCTCTTCGGAGCGAGGCGAGCTGTGCCCAGCTTCTAATTTTATCTTTTACTCTTGTTCTGTGCTTCTAAAACTTCATTCTAACTCTTTAAAACTCTCTAACAACGCCTTAATGTAATTTCTCATAGATTTGGCCACACCCTAGCTGTGACTGTAACATTACATTCTGCACTCTCTCCTTTCCTTCTCTATCACAGTATGTTTTGTCTGTATAACCCGCAAGAAACAATACTTTTCACTGCATGTTAATACATGTGACAATAATAAATCAAATCAAATCCAATCTTTTGTTCTACAATTCACTGCCTCCATTTTAATTATATTTTCTTTCTTCCCAACTCTGTCTCACATTTCGTAAAACGTTTAATGTCATTTGGTCCCTTTGCCTTTTGCACGGTCTCTCTCGCTCTTTCTCTCTCCCTCTGTTTGTGTATTTTCCTGTGGATCTGACTTGCTCCCTCTTTCTGCTTGTCCCTGGTTGTCTGTACATCTGTCTTTTTTTCATCATCTCTATCTTCTATGATTGTTTCCCTTTCTCTATTAATTCTTTGGTCACCTTTGCTGTTAAAATGTATCTTTCTCTCGATCCATTCCCCTTTGTCATTCCACTTCTTTCCCTTTCTCCCTCACTTGTTCCAGACCTCAGCCTTTCTCACTGTAGGTGGTCTCTCACCTGCCTTGATGTGGATCTGGGTGACAGATCATCTGGTGCCATTCATGACACACTGGGATATTTCCACTCATGAACGGGGCAAGGATAGAGCCAGAAGATTCTTCCTTTTGCTATCAATTGGCAACTTTGCTCAGCATACAATCCCGACAGTGCAGAAGGAGGTCATTTGGTCCATCGAGTCTGCACTGACTCTCCAAACGAGCATGTTACCCAGACCCAGAATCTGCCCTATCCCCGTTGCCCCAAGCATTTACCTTGCGAATCCCCCTAACCTACAGATCTTGGGACACATCTCATTTTTTGCACATAAAACTGAACATTAGTCCTCTTTAACTCGATACAATCATAGAATCCCCACAGTGCGGAAGGGGGCCAATCGGCCAATTGAGCTTTAACCAACAACAATCCCAGCCAGGCCTTGTTCCCATGTATTTACCCTTCTAGTCCCCCTGACACCAAGGGGCAATCTAGCATGGCCAATCCATCTAACCCACACATCTTTGGACTGTGGGAGGAAATCGGAGCACCTGGAGGACACTCAGGCAGACCATGGGAGAACGTGCAAACTCTGTGTGTGTGTGTGTATCTGTGTGTGTGTGTATCTGTGTGTGTGTATTTGTGTGTGTGTGTGAACAAAGAACAAAGAACAAAGAACAGTACAGCACAGGAAACAGGCCCTTCGGCCCTCCAAGCCTGTGCCGCTCCTTGGTCCAACTAGACCAATCGTTTGTATCCCTCCATTCCCAGGCTGCTCATGTGACTATCCAGGTAAGTCTTAAACGATGTCAGCGTGCCTGCCTCCACCACCCTACTTGGCAGCGCATTCCAGGCCCCCACCACCCTCTGTGTAAAAAACGTCCCTCTGATGTCTGAGTTATACTTCGCCCCTCTCAGCTTGAGCCCGTGACCCCTCGTGATCGTCACCTCCAACCTGGGTAAAAGCTTCCCACTGTTCACCCTATCTATACCCTTCATAATCTTGTATACCTCTATTAGATCTCCCCTCATTCTCCGTCTTTCCAAGGAGAACAACCCCAGTCTACCCAATCTCTCCTCATAGCTAAGACCCTCCATACCAGGCAACATCCTGGTAAACCTTCTCTGCACTCTCTCCAATGCCTCCACGTCCTTCTGGTAGTGCGGCGACCAGAACTGGACGCAGTACTCCAAATGCGGCCT
>NW_027591702.1:47500-77430 GCF_964213995.1 Mustelus asterias
CGGTGGCAGAAAGGACGTTTGATGAGGACTCGTCTACTGAGGTAGTTTGGGCTGAGGTTAGAAACAGGAAAGGAGAGGTCACCCTGTTGGGAGTTTTCTATAGGCCTCCGAAAAGTTCCAGAGATGTAGAGGAAAGGATTGCTGAGATGATTCTGGATGGGAGCGAAAGTAACAGGGTAGTTGCTATGGGGGACTTTAACTTTACAAATATTGACTGGAAAAGCTATAGTTCGAGTGCTTTAAAGGGGCCAATCTTTGTCCAATGTGCGCAGGAAGGTTTCCTGACACAGTATGTAGATAGACCAACAAGAGGCGAGGCCACATTGGATTTGGTACTGGGTAATGAACCAGGCCAGGTGTTAGATTTGGAGGTAGGTGAGGACTTTGGTGACAGTGACCACAATTCGATTACGTTTACCTTAGCAATGGAAAGGGATAGGTATATACCGCAGGGCAAGAGTTATAGCTGGGGGAAAGGAAATTATGATGCGATTAGGCGAGATTTAGGATGCATAGGTTGGGGAAGGAAACTGCAGGGGATGGGCACAATTGAAATATGGAGCTTGTTTAAGGAACAGCTACTGGGTGTGCTTAGAATTAGGTGTCTGTAGAATTAAGGATCTTCTTGTGAGGGATCCTCTTGGGTTGAGTGATCATAATATGGTTGAATTTCTGATACAGATGGAGGGTGAGAAAGTAGGGTCCCAAACCAGTGTCCTGTGCTTGAACAGAGGGGAGTACGATCTGGAAGAAGGTGTAACTGAGGTGATCAGTAAGTTTGCGGACGACACGAAAATGGCTGGACTTGCAGATAGTGAGGAGCATTGTCAGAAGCTACAGAAGGATATAGATCGGCTGGAAATTTGGGCAAAGAAATGGCACATGGAGTTCAATCCAGATGAATGCAAAGTGATGCATTTTGGTAGAAGTAACGTAGGGGGGAGCTATACGATAAATGGCAGAACCATAAAGGGTGTAGATACGCAGTGGGACCTGGGTGTGCAAGTCCACAGATCCTTGAAGGTGACGTCACAGGTGGAGAAGGTGGTGAAGAAGGCATATGGCATGCTTGCCTTTATAGGACGGGGCATCGAGTATAAAAGTTGGGGTCTGATGTTGCAGTTGTATAGAACGTTGGTTTGGCCGCATCTGGGCGCCACACTACCAGAAGGACATGGAGGCTTTGGAGAGAGTACAGAGGAGGTTTACCAGGATGTTGCCTGGAATGGAAGGGCTTACTTATGAGGAGAGATTGGGTAAACTGGGGTTGTCCTCACTGGAAAGACGGAGGATGAGGGGTGACCTAATAGAGGTGTATAAAATTATGAAAGGCATAGATAGGATGAACGGTGGGAAGCTTTTTCCCAGGTCGGTGGTGACGTTCACGAGGGGTCATAGGTTCAAGGTGACGGGGGGGAGGTTTAACACGGATATCAGAAGGACGTATTTTACACAGAGGGTGGTGGGGGCCTGGAATGCGCTGCCGGGCAAGGTGGTGGAGGCGGACACACTGGGAATGTTTAAGGCTTATCTGGATAGCCATATGAACGGAGTGAGAATGGAGGGATACAAAAGAATGGTCTAGTTTGGACCAGGGAGCAGCACGGGCTTGGAGGGCCGAAGGGCCTGTTCCTGTGCTGTATTGTTCTTTGTTCTTTGATAGGATGAGTGGGAATTGGCTAATCTAGACTGGGCGAGCAGACTGGTCGGTAGGACAGCTGAGGAACAGTGGAGGATTTTTAAGGAGATTTTTTTAAGTACTCAGCAAAAATATATTCCGGTGAAAAAGAAGGACTGTAAGAAAAGGGATAACCAGCTGTGGATAACGAGGGAAATAAAAGAGAGTATTAAAATAAAAACAAATGCGTACAGAGTGGCCAAAAATAGTGGAGAATTAGTGGATTGGGAAAACTTTAAGAAACAACAAAGAACGACTAAGAAAGCGATAAAGAAAGGAAAGATAGGTTATGAAGCGAGGCTAGCTCTAAATATAAAAAATGACAGTAAAAGCTTTTACAAATATATAAAAAGGAATAGAGTGGCTCGAGTGAATGTTGGACCCTTGGAGGACGAGAGGGGGGATTTAATAGTGGGAAATGAGGAAATGGCTGAAACTTTAAATAAGTTCTTTGTGTCGGTCTTCACGGTGGAAGACACCAATAGTTTACCGAATATTAACGATAGAGGGTTGGTAGGAGGAGAGGTACTCAATACAATTAATGTTACCAGGGAGGCAGTGCTGGGTAGACTAACGGGACTGAAGGTGGACAAGTCCCCGGGCCTGGATGGAATGCATCCCAGGGTATTGAAAGAAATGTCAGAGGTAATAACGGATGCGTTAGTGGTTATTTGTCAAAATTCGCTGGACTCTGGGGAGGTGCTGGCTGATTGGAAAACGGTTAATGTTACGCCGCTGTTTAAAAAAGGAAATAGACAAAAGGCGGGTAACTACAGGCCGGTTAGCTTAACATCCGTAGTTGGGAAAATGCTAGAGTCCATTATTAAAGAGGAAATAACAGAGCACCTGAATAAGAATGGTTCGATCAAGCAGACGCAGCATGGATTCATGAAGGGAAAGTCATGTTTGACGTATCTACTGGACATTTATGAAGATGTGACTAGTGCGGTTGACGGAGGGGAACCGGTGGATGCGGTGTTTTTAGATTTCCAGAAGGCGTTTGATAAGGTGCCTCACAAAAGGTTGCTGCAGAAGATTGGGGTACACGGAGTTAGGGGTAAGGTGTTGGCGTGGATTGGGGATTGGCTATCAAACAGGAAGCAGAGAGTTGGGATAAATGGGTGCTTTTCTGGTTGGCAGATGGTAACTAGTGGCGTGCCACAGGGATCGGTACTGGGACCTCACCTGTTTACCAAATACATAGACGATCTGGAGGAGGGGACTGAGTGTAGGGGTAACAAAGTTTGCTGATGACAGGAAGGTGAGTGGGAAAGTGAATTGCGTGGAGGATGCGGAAAGTCTGGATCGGCTGAGCGAGTGGGCGAGGATCTGGCAGATGGAATATAACATTGGCAAATGTGAGGTTATCCACTTTGGAAGAAATAATAGTAAATTGGAATATTATTTAAATGGAGAAAAATTACATCGTGCGACTGTGCAGAGGGACCTGGGGGTCCTTGTGCACGAATCGCAAAAACTCAGTCTGCAGGTGCAGCAGGTGATCAAGAAGGCGAATGGAATGTTGGCCTTTATCGCGAGGGGGATAGAATATAAAAGCAGGGAGGTCTTGCTGCAACTGTACAAGGCACTGGTGAGGCCGCAACTGGAGTACTGTGTGCAGTTTTGGTCCCCTTATTTGCGAAAGGATATATTGGCCTTGGAGGGAGTGCAGAGAAGGTTCACCAGGTTGATACCGGAGATGAGGGGTGTAGCTTATGAGGAGAGATTGAACAGATTGGGTCTGTACTCGGAGTTTAGAAGGCTGAGGGGTGATCTGATAGAGACATATAGGATAATGAAGGGGCTGGATAGGGTAGAGGTAGAGAGATTCTTTCCACTTAGAAGGGAAACCAGAACTAGAGGGCACAGCCTCAAAATAAGGGGGGGCCGGTTCAGAACAGAGTTGAGGGGGAACTTCTTCTCTCAGAGGGTAGTGAATCTCTGGAATTCTCTGCTCACTGAAGTGGTGGAGACTACCTCGTTGAATATGTTTAAATCACGGGTAGATGGATTCCTGATCGATAGGGGAATTAAGGGATATGGGGAGCAGGCGGGTAAGTGGAACTGATTCGCTTCAGTTCAGCCATCTTGTTGAATGGCGGGGCAGGCTCAAGGGGCTGGATGGCCTACTCCTGCTCCTATTTCTTATGTTCTTATGTCCTTGATAAATATGTACCTGTCAGGCAGGGAGGAAGTGGTCGAGCGAGGGAACCGTGGCTTACTAAGGAGGTTGAATCTCTTGTGAAGAGGAAGAAGGAGACTTATGTAAAGATGAGACGTGAAGGCTCAGTTAGGGCACTTGAGAGTCACAAGTTAGCCAGGAAGGACCTAAAGGGAGAGTTAAGAAGAGCCAGGAGGGGACATGAGAAGTCTTTGGCAGGTAGGATCAAGGAAAACCCTAAAGCTTTCTTTAGGTATGTCAGGAGTAAAAGAATGACTAGGGTAAGATTAGGGCCAGTCAAGGACAGGAGTGGGAATTTGTGCCTGGAGCCTGAAGAGATAGGAGAGGCGCTGAATGAATATTTTTCGTCAGTATTCACACAGGAAAATGACAATGTTGTCGAGGAGAATACTGAGATACAGGCGTTTGGACGAGATGGGAAGTGTTAGCAATTCTGGAAAGTGTGAAGATAGATAAGTCCCCTGGGCTGGATGGGATTTATCCCAGCATTCTCTGGGAGGCTCGAGAGGAGATTGCAGAGCCATTGGCTTTGATCTCTGGGTCGTCATTGTCTACAGGAACAGTGCCAGAAGACTGGAGGATAGCAAATGTTGTCCCCTTGTTCAAGAAGGGGATTAGAGACAACCCTGGTAATTATAGACTGGTGAGCCTTACTTCTGTTGTGGGCAAAGTTTTGGAAAGGATTGTAAGAGATAGGATTCATAATAATCATTTCTTCTCATCATCTGGAAAGGAATAATTTGATTAGGGATAGTCAACACGGTTTTGTGAAGGGTAGGTCGTGCCTCACAAACCTGATTGAGTTCTTTGAGAAGGTGACCAAAGAGGTGGATGAGGGTAAAGCGGTTGATGTGGTGTATATGGATTTCAGCAAAGCGTTTGATAAGGTTCCCCATGGTAAGCTATTGCTGAACATAAGAACATAAGAAATAGGAGCAGGAGTAGGCCATCTAGCCCCTCGAGCCTGCCCCGCCATTCAATAAGATCATGGCTGATCTGAAGTGAATTAGTTCCACTTATCCGCCTGCTCCCCATAACCCTTAATTCCCCTTCCGATCAGGAATCCATCCATCCGCGCTTTAAACATATTCAGCGAGGTAGCCTCCACCACCTCAGTAGGCAGAGAATTCCAGAGATTCACCACCCTCTGGGAGAAGAAGTTCCTCCTCAACTCTGTCTTAAACCGACCCCCCTTTATTTTGAGGCTGTGTCCTCTAGTTTTAACTTCCTTACTAAGTGGAAAGAATCTCTCCGCCTCCACCCTATCCAGCCCCCGCATTATCTTATAAGTCTCCATAAGATCCCCCCTCATCCTTCTAAACTCCAACGAGTACAAACCCAATCTCCTCAGCCTCTCCTCATAATCCAAACCCCTCATCTCCGGTATCAACCTGGTGAACCTTCTCTGCACTCCCTCCAATGCCAATATATCCTTCCTCATATAAGGGGACCAATACTGCACACAGTATTCCAGCTGCGGCCTCACCAATGCCCTGTACAGGTGCATCAAGACATCCCTGCTTTTATATTCTATCCCCCTCGCGATATCGGCCAACATCCCATTTGCCTTCTTGATCACCTGTTGTACCTGCAGACTGGGCTTCTGCGTCTCATGCACAAGGACCCCCAGGTCCCTTTGCACGGTAGCATGTTTTAATTTGTTTCCATTGAGATAGTAATCCCATTTGTTATTATTTCCTCCAAAGTGTATAACCTCGCATTTCTCAACGTTATACTCCATTTGCCATATCCTCGCCCACTCACTCAGCCTGTCCAAATCTCTCTGCAGATCTTCTCCGTCCTCCACACGATTCACTTTTCCACTTATCTTTGTGTCGTCTGCAAACTTCGTTATCCTACACTCCGTTCCCTCCTCCAGATCATCTATATAAATGGTAAATAGTTGCGGCCCGAGTACCGATCCCTGCGGCACGCCACTAGTTACCTTCCTCCAACCGGAAAAACACCCATTTATTCCGACTCTTTGCTTCCTGTCGGATAGCTAGTCCCCAATCCACTTTAACACATTACCCCCAACTCCGTGTGCCCTAATCTTCTTCAACAGCCTTTTATGGGGCACCTTATCAAACGCCTTTTGGAAATCCAAAAACACCACATCCACCGGTTCTCCTCCATCAACCGCCCTAGTCACATCTTCATAAAAATCCAACATGTTCGTCAAGCACGACGTTCCCCTCGTGAATCCATGCTGCGTCTGATTGATCGAACCATTTCTATCCAGATGCCCTGCTATCTCCTCTTTAATAATGGATTCCAGCATTTTCCCTACTACAGACTTTAAGCTGACCGGCCTATAGTTACCCGCCTTTTGTCTCCTTCCTTTTTTAAACAGCGGCGTAACATTAGCCGTTTTCCAATGAACCGGCACTACCCCAGAATGCAACGAATTTTGATAAATAATCACTAACGCATCCACTATTACCTCTGACATTTCTTTCAATACCCTGGGATGCATTCCATCCGGACCCGGGGACTTGTCCACCTTCAGTCCCATTAGTCTCCCCAGCACTGCCTCTCTGGTAACATTAATTGTATTAAGTATTTCTCCTGCTGCCAACCCTCTATCGTTAATATTTGGCAAACTATTTGTGTCCTCCACCGTGAAGACCAACACAAAAAACTTATTTAAAGACTCAGCCATATCCTCATTTCCCACTATTAACTCCCCCCTCTCGTCCTCCAAGGACAGGTACAGCATGGGGTTCGATACAGAGCAAATCTTCCTCTACACTTTGCCCCATCATTGTGCGTGTGTGAGAGGGGGAGTGTGTGTGTGAGTTTGTGAGAGAGAGAGTGTGTGTGAGAGAGAGAGAGAGAGTGTGTGTGTGAGAGAGAGAGTGTGTGAGAGAGTGAGTGTGTGTGAGAGTGAGTGTGTGTGAGAGTGAGTGTGTGTGAGAGTGTGTGAGAGTGAGTGTGTGAGAGTGAGTGTGTGAGAGTGAGTGTGTGAGAGTGAGTGTGTGAGAGAGAGTATGTGAGAGAGAGTATGTGAGAGAGAGTGTGTGTACGTAAGAGAGTGTGTGTGCGCGTGAGTGTGTGTGCGCGTGAGTGTGTGTGCGTGTGAGAGTTTGTGTCTGTGTGTGAGAGTTTGTGTGTGTGTCTGAGAGTGTGTAAGAGAGAGAGTGTGTGTGTGAGCTGATCTTTCTCCACACCCTATCGGTAACTGCAACACTATATTCTGCACCCTTTCCTCTCCTTCTCCCTGTGTACTCTATGTACAGAATGTTTTGTCTGGATAGCGCACAAGAAACAATACTTTTCACTGCATCCCAATACAAATCAATCAAATCAAATCAAATTAACACGGTGAAGTTTGGACCCTGTGGGGTGACAGTTGTCTGAATACAGATTCTATCTTATTGTAACATTCAGGTACCACGTGTACTGAGCTCACCAGCGTTCTGTCTGTATTGTGTGAATCCAGTCTTGAAATCTCCACTCATGTTGCTAATTCTGCCAAGACAGAAACAGAAAGAATGTTTGAATTCTCCGTGATTAGACCCCTTAACGATAAACAACATGGTGGATGAGAGGGATAGAGAGAGAGAGGAAGAGAGAGAGAGATGGAGCGATGCAGAGTAACAGAGAGATAGGGAGAGGGAGCAATGCAGAGAGTAACAGTTAGACAGTGAGGAATAGAGGTTAATTCAGATGGATAGTGAGTGTCAGGGGAGTCCGAGACGCTACATAAACAAGGTAAAGATTTGAAAATGGAGGAGTGTTTCTTACCCACTTTTAAAAGACAATCCACACTCACACCAGTCACATTTCACACTCTCTGCTCAGTCCTGTGTTGGGGGGTGTTGAGTGTGGGATCAGTGTTTGCTTTTCTCAAACCGCACTGATATTCCCAACAAGGGCAAGAGGTTTCAGTGTTTAAAACTGTAAACATTTAAAAACAAAAGCAGATAGGATTTGGTAAAATCTCACGGGATAGAACATAGAACATAGAAAGCCACAGCACAAACAGGCCCTTCGGCCCACAAGTTGCGCTGATCATATCCCTACCTCTAGGCCTATCTATAGCCCTCAATCCCATTAAATCCCATGTACTCATCCAGAAGTCTCTTAATAGAATCCAGGGTGAGGTTGCCAAATGGATACAAATTAGGCTTGATGACAGAAGACAGAGGGTGGTTGTAGAGGGTTGTTTTTTTGTCAAACTGGGGGCCTGTGACCAGCGGGGTGCCTCAGGGATCGGTGCTGGGTCCACTGTTATTTGTCATTTATATTAATGATTTGGATGAGAATTTAGGAGGCATGGTTAGTAAGTTTGCCGATGACACCAGGATTTGTGGCATAGTGGACAGTGAAGAAGGTTATCTCGGGTTGCAATGGGATCTTGATCAATTGGGCCAGTGGGCTGATGAATGGCAGATGGAGTTTAATTTAGATAAATGCGAGGTGATGCGTTTTGGGAGATCGAACCAACACAGGACTTACTCAGTTAATGGTAGGGTGTTGCTGAGAGTTACAGAACAAAGAGATCTCGGGGTACAGATTGACAGCTCCTTGAAAGTGGAGTCACAGGTGGATAGAGTGGTGAAGAAGGCATTCCACATGCTTGGTTTCATTGGTCAGAACATTGAATACAGGAGTTGGGACGTCTTGTTGAAGTTGTACAAGACATTGGTAAGACCACACTTGGAATGCTGTGTATTGTTCTGGTCACCCTATTATTGTTAGGATATTATTAAACTGGAAAGTGTGCAGAAAATAATTACTGGGATGCTACAGGGTGTTGATGGTTTGAGTTATAATGAGAGGCTGGATAGTCTGGGACTTTTTTCCCTTGAGTAGGCTTAGGGTCTTATAGAAGTCTATAAAATAATGAGGGTATGGATATAGCAACTTTATAGAACTTTAGCTCGGCTGTACTTGGAATATAGTGTTCAACTCTGATCGACACACTACCAGAAGGAGAGGGTTCAGAAAAGATTTACCAGGATGTTGCCTGGTATGGAGGGCATTAGCTATGAGGAGAGGTTGGAGAAACTTGGTTTGTTCTCACTGGAACGACAGAGGTTGAGGGGTGAACTGGTAGAAGTCTACAACATTATGAGGGGCATGGACAGAGTGGATAGTCAGAAGCTTTTTCTCTGGGTCGAAGAGTCAATTACTCGGGGGCATAGGTTTCAGGTGCGAGAGGCAAGGTTTAAAGGAGATGTATGAGTCAAGGATTTTACAGAGAGGGTGGTGTGCCTGGAACTCACTGCCGGGGAGGTAGTGAAAGCAGATACGACAGTGAGTTTTATGGGGCGTCTGGACAAATACATGAATAGGATGGGAATAGAGGGATACGGTCCCCAGAAGGGTGGGGGTTTTTAATTCAGTCGGGCAGCATAGTCAGTGCAGACTCGGAGGGCCGAAGTGCCTGTTCCTGTGCTGTAATTTTCTTTGTTCTTTGATAACCACGTCAACATCTTTTCCAAAAGGGAGGGGAGTCTAAAACTGGAGGGCGCAGGTTTAAGGTGAGAGAGGAGAGGGTCCAGAGGGCAATTCTTTTCACACATAGGGTGGTGAGGGATTGGAACAAGCTGCCAGAGGTCGTAGTAGAAGCGGACACAATTTAGACAGCTAAATTGGTAAGATTGGTACAGAGAGATATGGGTCAAACACAGGCAATTGGTACACGCTTAATGGTAAAAACTGAGCGGCATGGACATGTCGGGCCAAAGGGCCTGTTTCCATGCTGTAAAATAATGAGGGCATGGATCTAGCAGCTTTATAGAACGTTAGTTTGGCCGCACTTAGAATCTCGTGATCAATTCTGGTCAACACACGACCAGAAAGATGTGGAAGCTTTGGAGAGAGTTCAGAAAAGATTTACTAGGATGTTGCCTGGTATGGAGGGCATTAGCTATGAGGAGAGGTTGGAGAAACTTGGTTTGTTCTCACTGGAGCGACGGAGGTTGAGGGGCGACCTGATAGAATTCTACCAGATTATGAGAAGCATGGACAGAGTGGATAGTCAGAAGCTTTTTCCCAGGGTCAATTACTAGGGGCACAGGTTTAAGGTGTGAGGGGCAAGGTTTAAAGGAGTTGTATGAGGCAACTTTTTTACATAGAGGGTGGTGGGTGCCTGGAACTCGCTGCCGGGAGAGGTAGTGGAAGCAGATACAATAGTGAGTTTTACGGAGTGTCTGGACAAATACATGAATAGGATGGGGATAGAGGGATATGGTCCCCGGAAGGGGAGGGGGTTTTAGTTCAGCCGGGTCATAGTAGAAGGTTCAGAAGAGGTCGTAGTAGAAGCGGGCACAATTTTATATTTTAAAAAGCATTCAGACAGTTATTCTGGTAAGATTGGTATGGAGGGATTTGGGCCAAACGCAGCAATTGGTACCAGCTTAATGGTAAAAACTGGGTGGCAGGGAAAAGTTGGGCCAAAGAGCCCATTTGTATCTGAGCTCTGTTTTCTGCCCGGAAACCATTTCTCAATCCATCCCAGTATTTTCCAAATTTGTGGATTGGACACAGTAAATTGCCGTTTACTGTCCAAACCTGGGTAGGTTCGGTGGATTAAGGTAAATGTGTGGGGTTACGGGGATAGGGCTGGGTCAAGGGCCTGAGTAGGTAATGTGTCAGAGAGTCTGTACAGACTCGATGGGCTGAATGGTCTCCTTCTGCACTGCAGGGATTCTGTGACTCTACTATTAAGCTAAAATGCTGACAATGCTGCCTATTTCTGTGCACTTTGGCAAACGTTCTGCCTCATCACCGGGTGACACGGTGGCACAGTTGTTAGCACTGCTGACTCACAGCGCCAGGGATCTGGGTTCGATTCCCCGCCTCGAGTGACTGTCTGTGTGGAGTTTGCACGTTTGCTAAATTGCCCCTCAGTGTCAGGGGGATTCGGGCCTGGCTGGGATGATTGTCGGGGCAGGCTTGTTGGGCTGAATGGCCTCATTCTGCAGGGTAGGAATTCTATGACTCTTGGATCTTAAATGGTTGATAAATAGTGAAACTGAGACACAAACTGGGGCTTGGCAGCAGCTGACAGAATGGGAATCATTGCATCCTGCAGGGATTTTTATTACAGAATCAATTTCAGAAAATTTACAACTCACAATTCACAACAGCAAAGTGTGGGATTGCAAACTTGGAATGATCAGCCCAGGACTAAAGTTTAAAAGCTACAGATTGACATTCAGAAACAAGAGATGGCCTCACATCTTCAATTCTGTGATTGTCTGGCATCTCCTGCTCTGAATATTACAAAATCTCTGCCCCCTTCATGCGTCTGGAGACTTTGAAAGTTACGCAGACATTGGTAAAACTTTCCTTTATCTCGCGGCATTTCCTGTGAAATACTCAACTTCTGCAAAGAGACACAATCTAATTGACACTTTCTGAATCTCCTTTCAAACAACGTCCCAACCCCACTGTGCAGGATGCAGGAATGTCACCTTTTGTCACATTCCTCAACACAATTGTTGACACGTTTTTGGGACAGGAAAAGTAGATTCAACTGACAGATTCTGAGCCCCAGGTTGAATCTTTAAGATGTAAAAATGAACTGAAAGCCCAGGTCTCTCTGTTCCTGCAACTATTTTAACATCAACCCATTGATTTTAAATTGATTCTCCTGTGTGTAAAAAATCATCGATCAACTTCAGGTTTGAACATTAATAAGCGACTGAGCATCAACTGTGAATTATAGAAGGTAGTTCCAAACTAATATCACACCTGGTGTGGCAAAGTGTTCCTGAATTTCACTCCGAAAAGTCTAAAACCCTAAACATGGTCTAAAATCCAATGTCCCCCAAGTCCTGTCCCCATCAAACACTCCCAGGACAGGTACAGCACAGGGTTAGGTACAGAGTAAAGCTCCCTCTACACTGTCCCCCATCAAACACTCCCAGGACAGGTACAGCACAGGGTTAGGTACAGAGTAAAGCTCCCTCGACACTGTCCTCTTTAAACACTCCCAGCACAAATACAGCACGGGGTTCAATACAGAGTAAAGCTCCTTCTACACTGTCTCCATCAAACACTCGCAGGACAGGGACAGCACGGGGTAAGATACAGAGTAAAGCTCGCTCTACACTGTCCCCTTCAAACACTCCCAGGACAGGGACAGCACGGGGTAAGATACAGAGTAAAGCTCGCTCTACACTGTCCCCTTCAAACACTCCCAGGACAAGTACAGCACAGGGTTAGATACAGAGTAAAGCTCCTTCTACACTGTCCCCATCAAACACTCCCAGGACAGGGACAGCACGGGGTTAGATACAGAGTAAAGCTCGCTCTACACTGTCCCCATAAAACACTCCCAGGAGAGATACAGCACGGGGTTAGATACAGAGTAAAGCTCCCTCAGTTTCAGTTTATTTACGAGTGTCACAAGTCGGCTGACATTAACACTGCAATGAAGTTACTGTGAGAATCCCCTAGTCTCCACACTCCGGCGCCTGTTCGGGTTACACTGAGGGAGAATTTAGCACGGCCAATGCACCCTGACCAGCACATCTTTCAGACTGTGGGAGGAAACCGGAGCACCCGGAGGAAACCCACGCAGACACGGGGAGAACGTGCAGACTCTGCACAGACAGTGACCCAAGCCGGGAATCGAACCCGGGTCCCTGGCGCTGTGAGGCAGCAGTGCTAACCACCGGTGATAAGGGGGAGAGTTAAGAGAAAGCAGTTGGTGAGAATATACTGGCCGGTTTTAATTTAATCCAAATTAATGAATTAGAAACTTTTCACCTACGGAATTGATATCCGAGGATTTCAGTTTAAAATCCCATTGAAGCTCCCTGTATAATAATGGGATGTTTTTGCCTGTATTTAGTAATTAGTGACTTCATATCTCACAGGGAGATTAATAAAACTTTTTTCCAATTGATAGGGACAGCTCAATGGACAAAACTGGTGTGAGAAAGGGGCAAATCCTTTGAAAATGGAGGCAGAGAGGAGGCTTTGTTCAACTCCCATTCTTTCCCTGTCTTCAGCAGGCTGGGCAGGAAGTGTGAGCAGAGAGGGGGGATAGACAGACACACACTGACACAATCTCCAATCCACTCACTCACACATCCCCATTCCCCCTCCACTCGCTGGGTTGTGGGGAGCGGCTGCAAGGATTTTCCGGGCTGCTGTGGGGGGGTTTGAAATGGACGAACACGACCTACAGGGGAAAAGAAATAAAGTTTGAAACTAAACTAAAGAAACTAAAGACAGGAACTTGCAGAATCCATTGCCGGCCTGCATTAACATATCAAGAGTCAGTCTGACATTGCCACAAACTCCTCTGGGGTGAGAGGGGGAGGGGGGGTGAATTAGCATCTCAATAGAGAGACAGACATTGTAAACATGTCAGAGACTCAGGGTGGGGTTTGCATCCAGCACACTCAGGATAAATGTGAATCTGAGAGCCTTCAGTCCCCACACCAATAATCCCCCTGCACTGAAAACATTCCCACTCTGATTCAGTGTGTGTGTGTGTCAGTGTGTGTGTCAATCTGCTTTTTGACCTGTGCTTTGCTTGTGTGGACATGATGCTGAATGGACTTGAATGGAAATGCTGGACTCCTCGCTGTGATATGTTGTGTGTCTTATTGTTAAAATGGCCTTGTCTCTTTTTCTCTCTCTTTTTAACCAATTTTTATCTCTCTTTCTCCTGAGGAATTTTGAAAACTGGGGATGTGTCGCGGATCCAAAGGACGGGAATGTTTGTGACCAGGACGAGGGAGAGGAGCTTCTTCCAGAGGGAGGGCTGACTGAGGCTTCACCCGGGTGAGTTGTGTGTGTTTATTACCCTGATCCAGATTTAATGTTTAATATCAGAGGGAGCGAGATCTGAATGAGAGTGGAATAGAGAGACAGAGAGAAACACACAGGGAGGGAACTGTCTCAATCTCTTTAGTCTCTGCTTTACAACTGACTTGTTGTGTTTGAATGTCACTGAGAGATTGTGTAACTAAGGGGAGATCCTGGGTTTTTGCTGTTGTATTTAATTTAAATAATTTCTTGTATTTTAATTATTTTCTCTCTCTCTCTTTCCCCAAGAATTAATGTTTAGATTTTACTGAGAGATTGTGCAACTGAGAAGGGGGAATCCTGGGCGCTTGTGCTATTTAATTTAAACATTTTCTTTTATTTTAATTAATTATTTTCTCTTCTTCCCAGGAATTTGAATTTTGTAGACTGCAATGGGACTCGGAATCCTTGGACAAGGGGCTTTTCTCCAGAGGAGGAAGGATGGACTGAGGCCTGTTCTCTAGGCCGCATGTGAGTTGTTATCACTTATTACCCCAATCCAGGTTTAATTTTAATCTCGCTTCCTCGGATGAAGCAGTTCTGGTTAGATTGTGGGATGTGGGAGGGCTGGACTTTGAAACCCTGGGGTTAAAATAACCCGGCTTTGCAATTAGTCAGAAACATGTTAACCCTTTGGTGGGTGGCAAAGAGTAAATTAAATATCTGTAATATGAAACTGTCTAAAAGTTTGATATAAATCCAAAATAACAGGGGTGGGAGAGAGTGATTTACCCGAATGTTAAATACGTTTCACAGAGGACATTACAATTCAATTTTCTGAAGTTCAGCCATTACATTTATCTTCCCCTCTACAGCTTTCTTCCCCATTCTGTCTATTTCTCTCTGCTTTTCTCTCTGTCTCTCCCTCCAGTACTTTTTCCCATCTTCAGCTTTCTCTCCCTTCCTGTCTCTTTCCACTCATCTCTCTCTCTCTCTCTCGAGCATTCTTCCATATCTGTCTATCACTCTCCAGAATGTCTCTCTCTCTCTGGCTCCATCTTTCTTTGTGTCTCTTTAAATCTTTAATCAATAAAAACTCTCCGTTATTGTAAACAGGGAGACAGGAATATGGCATCGCTCATTTCAATTCAGAATACATGAGAGACTGCAATGGGACTCAGAATCCTTGGACAAGGGGCTTTTCTCCAGAGGAGGATGGATGGACTGAGGCCTGTTCTATAGGCCGCATGTGAGTTGTCGTCTCTTTATTACCCCGATCCAGGTTTAATTTTAATCTCGCTTCCTCGGATGAACCAGTCCTGGTTCGATTGTGGGGTGTGAGGGCGGCTGGAGTTTGAAACCCTGGGGTTAAAATATCCCCACTTTGCAATTAGTTACAAACACATTAACCCTTAGGTGGGTGGCAAAGAGTAAATTAAATGTCTGTAATATGAAACTGTCTCAATTTGTTTTAAATCCAAGATAACAGGGATGGGAGACAGAGCGCTGTTCCTAATTATTGAATAAAATTCACAGAGGCCTTTACAATTCAGTTTTCAGAAGTTTAGAATTTCATTTAGTCCTCTCTGCAGCTTTTCTCCCATTCTGTCTATTTCTCTCTGCTTTCTCTCTCTCCGTCCCTTTCCTTCCTCTATCTGTCTCTCTTTTTTATTCCCTCTCTCTCCCTCTTTTTCCCAGGAAATAATATTTTGTTGGACAATCTCTCAGTAAAATCTAAGAAGGGGAAATCCTGGGCTCTTGTGCTATTTAATTTAAACATTTTCTTATATTTAAATGAATTATATTCTATCTCTCCCAAGGAATTAATATTTAGTTAGACAATGTCTCAGTGAGATCTTAGAAGGGGGAATCCTGGGGCTCTTGTGCTCTTTAATTTAAACATTTTCTTGTACTTTAATTAATTATTTTCTCTGTTCCCCAGGGATTTGAATTTAAGACTGCAACATGACTTGGAATCCTTGGACAAGGGGCTTTTCTCCAGAGGAGGATGGATGGACTGAGGCCTGTTCTATAGGCTGCAAGTGAGTTGTTATCTCTTATTACCCTGATCCAGGTTTAATTTTAATCTCGCTTCCTCGGATGAACCAGTTCTGGTTCAATTGTGGGAAGTGGGGAGGCTGGAGTTTAAAACCCTGGGGTTAAAATATCCCGGCTTTGCAATTCGTTTGGTGGGTGGCAAAGAGTAAATTAAATATCTGTAATATGAAACTTTCTAAAAGTTTGATGCAAATCCAAAGTAACAGGGATGGGAGAGACTGACTTACCCGAATGTTAAATATGTTTCACAGAGGACATTACAATTCAATTTTCTGAAGTTCAGCCTTGACATTTATCTTCCCCTCTACAGCTTTTCTCTCTGTCTCTCCCTCCAGTATTTTCCCCTATCTTCAGCTTTCTCTCCCTTCCTGTTTCTTTCCATTCATCTCTCTCTCTCGAGCATTCTTCCATATCTATCACTCTCCAGAATCTCTCTCTCTCTCTCTCTCTCTCTCGAGCATTCTTCCATATCTGTCCATCACTCACCAGAATCTCTCTCTCTCGAACATTCTTCCATATCTGTCCATCACTCTGCAGAATGTCTCTCTCTCTCTCTGGCGCCATCTTCCTTTGTGTCTCTTTAAACCTTTAATCAACAAAAACTGTGTTATTATAAACAGGGAGACAGGAATATGGCATCGCTCATTTCAATGCAGAGTACATGAGAGAGAGGGAAAGAAACAGCTATGGACAGAGACAACGAGTGAGAAAGAGAGGGGACAGGGACAAGGATCTAGACAGGGACATCCATCTTTACACTGAGTGAGAGAGACAGGAGCAGAGGGAGAAAAGAGAGGGAGAGAGTGAAAGGGAGATGGAGGGAGTTGTAGAAATCAATCCCGGGAGGGCGATTTTAAAAAGTGTCCCGAAGGAATCAGCAGCCCCTTCCCAAACTGAAAGAGGGAGATGAGCAGCTCCTGGAGTCTGAGAGGGAGACAGGGATGGACTGGGGGGTTGTGGATATTTGATTCAGTTTTAGGAGATTCTGTTTGTAGATTTCTCTCTCTCTGTTCATGCCATTCTGATGTTTCTGAGAGATTGTGTAACTGAGAGGGGGGAATCCTGCGTTTCGGTGAGATTTAATTGAAATGGTTTCTTGTATTTAATTAATTTTCTCTCTTTTCCCCAATAATTCATATCTCGTTAGACAATCTCTCAGTAAAATCTCAGAAGGGGAATCCTGGCCTCTTGTGCTATTTAATTTAAACAATTTCTTGTATTTTAATTAATTATTTTCTCTCTCTCTTCTTCCCAGGAATTTGAATTTTGAAGACTGCAATGGGACTCGGAATCCTTGGACAAGGGGCTTTTCTCCAGAGGAGGATGGATGGACTGAGGCCTGTTCTATAGGCCGCACGTGAGTTGTCTCTTTCTTACCCTGATCCAGGTTTAATTTTAATCTTGCTTCCTCGGATGAACCAGTTCTGGTTCGATTGTGGGGTGTTTGGGGGGGCTGGAGTTTGAAACCCTGGGGTTAAAATATCCCGGCTTTGCAATTAGTCGCAAACACGTTAACCCTTTGGTGGGTGGCAGAGTAAATTATGTACGAAACTGTCTATAAGTTTGTTTTAAATCTAAAATAACAGGGGTCGGAGACAGAGCAATGAACCTAATTGTTGAATAAAATTCACAGAGGCCTTTACAATTCAGTTTACAGATGTTCAGATTTTCATTTCATCCTCTCCACAGCTTTTCCCCCATTCTGTCTATTTCTCTCTGCTTTTCTCTCCATTTCCTTCCGCCAACTGCCTCTCTTTATTCTCTCTCTCTCCCTCTTTTTCCCAGGAATTAATATTTAGTTGGACAATCTCTCAGTAAAACCTGGAAAGGGGCAATCCTGGGATTTTGTGCTGTGTGATTTTCATTCTGGGTGTCCCGGGGGGTTTGATTTCACTGTCTCAGCCCCTCTCTGCCTCTCTCTCTCTCTGTATAAACTTTTCCCAAATTACAAAACACTCAACACAGCTGACTGCAGTTTGTGGGATCTTGCTGGGGATTTTGTTTTAAAAAGGGTGTTTTCTCAGAGGCAGTTTAAACCTTTCAGGGGACTGTGGGGAAGTCTCCAGACTTGGGACAACACACACACAGGGTTGGGGGCTGGGGGTGGCGGGCGGGGGGGGGGGGGGGGAGGTGGGCAGTCAGGTATACTGGTATTCTGGGAGACTGATATTCCCAACAAGGGCCAGAGGTCTCAGTGCTGAAACATATTAAACTGTTCAAACAGAGGCAGGCAGAAAGCCATGAGGCTTCAGAGCTCCCTGTAGATGCAAAGGTAACTCCCATTGCCAAAAAGTAGCCACATGTGAAGTGGAAACACCTTCCCTCAGCTTGTTACACACTGACCTTTCCACAAACCCAACATGTTTACAAACACTCGCTGCAGTTTCTGCAAACTTTGTATCAAACTGCCTCCCATTCTGCTCAATACTGACCCCCTCTCAACCTGGCACTGAACTAGTGTCTGAATTGAGACAGAGACACACAGACAGAGTTTTTAAAGTTGAAAGTTTTAAAGTTTGATTATTAGTGTCACAAGTAAGGCTTACATTAACACTGCAATGAAGTTACTGAGAGAGACAGAGAGAGGCAGAGACACACAGAGACAGAGACATAGATAAAGAGACAGAAAGAGACAGAGAGATAAAGAGACAGAGAGGATGTTTAAAGTTTTAAAGTTTGTTTATCCCTGTTACAAGTAAGGCTCACATTAACGCTGCAGTTACTGAGAGAGACAGAAAGAGAGAGTTTTTAAAGTTGAAAGATTTAAAGTTTATTTACTCGTGTCACAAAGCTTTCATTAACACTGCAATGAAGTTACTGAGAGAGACAGAGATAGAGGGAGCCTCCAGAGTGGGTTCAGAAACACATTTATTGATCAGATATCTCTCTCTGTGACTCTTTAGCGATGAGATATTCAGCCAGGATGGTTTCACTGACCCTCTTCAGCAGGCAGATATTCCCAAATCCAGCCTAGGTCTCAGACACACACACACCACTCACACATTCCCTCTGCTCTGTCCAAGGGAATATTGTAATCCAGGAATTTCTATTTTTTATTTACAGGGTGACGGGGGGAGAAACTCAACTCAAAAATCCTGCAGTGTCTCCAAGCTGCTTTTAAATTTCAATTCAAACCCTGAGCCACATGGGAAGCTGCAGAGATTGGGAAACTTACCAAACCCAGTTTATGTGTGTGAGTGTCTGCAGCTTTTGTGTCTTTGAACTTGCGAGGGTGCCAGGGAGAGAATGTCACTGTCTTCACCTCTCTCTCTGCCTCTCTGTATAAAAAAATCACCAAATTAAACCACTCAATAATGCGACCATACACAATTAATTACCAAATATCTGTCTCTCTCGCTTTATCTCTGTCTCTCCCCATCTCTCTCTCTCCCTGTCTCTTCTCGAGCAGAAACAGATGTAGACAGAGAGGCAGGGAGAGAGAGGAAGAGGGAGGGATGGAAACAGCTGGAGTTGTGGGTTAGATGCAGGGGGAGAGACACAGGCTGTTAGAGGGAGGGGGGGTTTCAGTGAGGGACAGGGTCTCCAGTTTAATTCTGAGGGTCCTGAGAGAGGGATTTCACTGTCTCAGCCCCTCTCTGGCTCCCTCACTCTGTATAAACAATTCCCAAATTAAAAAAACGCTCAACACAGCTGACTGCACTTTGTGGGATCTTGCTGTGCACCACAGGGATTTTAGTTTTAAAAAGGGTTACTTTTAAGAGGGAGTTCCAGCCTTTCTGGAGATTTGGGATGATGCAGACACACACACACACACACACAGGGTAGTGAGTTGGGAAGGGGGGGTCACAGCAGGCGAGAGAGTGGGGGGGGGGTGGGGGGAGGACTGTGTCCCATCTGATTCAGGTTCACATTGATGCTGCTGCTGCTGCTGTGGGATCTTGCTGTGCACACACTGGGCCTGTGGCCTTTGCCCGCACTGCAACAGCGACCACACTTTATTAAACAAAATCTGGCTCAGGGACTGCAAAGTGGGTTCAAGGAAAAAGCTTGAAAATGGGTCGGGTAAATTCAAGCACTTTAATCGCCGAAGCATCGTAGGCTCTGGAGCAAGTGCTGGGGAATGGGAGGAGGATAGATTGGGATTTGATGGCCAGCATCGAGCTGGTGGGCCGAAGGGCCTGTTTCTGTGCTGTGTGACTCCAGATTCTTTTCTCTCTCTCTTTTCCCAGGAATTTATATTTGAATGGAGGGGGGGGGTATAGAATTTCCCTGTCTCCGTCTCTCCAGCGTTCTTACCAATCCCAGCACCCCTCCCCTCTCTCTCGCCCCAGACATTCCTGTCTATATTTCATCTTTCAATAAAATGTGAAGGAAAACACCAATGTGAATTGTTGTTCATTTAATTTGGGGAGAGAGAGAGAGGAGTGGATCCCATTTCCCCCACACTCTCCTGAAGTCCTCACCCACAACATTTATTTAATCTGGCCCTCACCAGGTTGTGTGTGTGGGATCTTGCTGTGCACACAGGTGGGTCTGGCTCCCTATTCCTCGCACTGTGACCATGAGCAGAACTTTAAACAGGAAAGATAGAGGGGAAGGAGAAGGGTTGGGGAGGGGGAGGAGGCCGAGAGAGAAAGAGAGAAATGGAGGGAGAGCTAAACAGAGACGGTGTGGGGGGGGAGGGGCGGCTGTGAGAGGGTCTCAGGAGGGGCAGGGGGAAAGAGACACAGAGTCTGGGGGTGTCCTCCTCCATCGTGGGACTGGCATTGGGATCTTGCTGTGCAGAATTACCTTCATTGTAATTTGAATCATTCATTCATTGACTAAGGGAGGGTGGGTGTGTGATTGTGGGATTGTAAATATTGTTAACACGCTGAGGTGATGTTTTCCTCTGCGCTATTTTGTAACCCCCTAAAGGGATACACCTCACCTCGTAATCTTAAGTAAGTGTGTGTGAGACAGGAGGAAGCTACTGGTTTTAGACATTCAATCCCTACAGTGCAGAAGGAGGCCATTCGGCCCATCTAGTCTGTACCGACCACAATCCCAACCAGGCCCTATTCCCATGACCCTACACTTTTAACCTGCTAATCCCCCTGACACTGGGGTCAATTTAACACGGCCAATCCACCCAACCCGCACAGCTTGGTCTGTGGGAGCAATTGGTAAATTAAAGCAGGATCTGACACTCTCTGTATCAGGAACAACTAACAGGTCTTTAATTTAGACTGGGTGACAACCTTATTAAAACAATGAACAAACTGAATAAACTCCCCAGTAGAATGCTGTTCCAATTACAAGACTCATTCAGGAATAATGAAATAAATCATTACAGAATAGAGTCACCCTCAAATAATATAACACCAGGCGTCTGTTGGAAGTGTGAACTTTCTTCTGCTGCTTGGGTCTGGAATACTTTCTGAGTTGGTTTCTGCTTCTATTTAGATGGTGATGTGATGAAGCTGTATATATTACTGCAGGATTCAGTATCAGACTCTCCCTCCTTCAATCTAAAGAGGCAGCAAGGTCGCTCCCTCCCCGTTATTTCCCCCTGTCCCGGGTTTAAATACCCATAATTTCCTCACAGTATTCCTGCAATTTGAGTGGCTTGAGGCTGTCACCAACGCCCCAATTTGAATGCAATTGGTTGTGTGTGTTTGAGAGCTTGTTTTAAAATCATTGACCCAATTCAAAGCCTGTTTTGCTCTGCTGGGACTCTGGCTGCTGCTTTGGACACAAATGTTGTAAAGTTGTCTTCTGCAGCCTGCTTTCTGCAGTTTAAAATCCCCAGCACAAAGACACAGGCTTTCTAAAGACACAATGCTGGATGGTTCGTTTTGGTTTTCTCAGCATTTCTTTTCAATATTTACATTTGTCAAACACCACATCTTTAACCTTATATATGCAACTTCATAACCATATTAGAGAGAGACAGTGTGTGAGAGAGACAGAGAGGGGGAGAGAGAAAGAGGCAGAGTGGGGGAGAGAGAGAAAGAGACAGAGAGGGGGAGAGAGAAAGAGGCAGAGAGGGAGAGAGAGGGGGAAAGACAGAGAGAGAGGGGGAAAGAGAGAGAGGGGGAAAGACAGGGAGGGAAAGAGACAGGCAGGGAGAAAGAGAGAGAGAAACAGTGTGAGTGAGAGAGAGAGAGAGAGACAGAGAAAGATGGAGGGAGGGGGAGAGACAGAGAAAGACAGACAGGGAGGGGTGAAAAGAGAGAGAAAGACAGGGAGGGAGAGAAAGATGGAGGGAGCGGAAGAGAGAGAGAGAGAAAGATGGAGGGAGTGAGAGAGAGAGAGACAGAAGGACAGAGAAAGATGGAGGGAGGGAGAGAGAGAGAAAGACAGATAAAGATGGAGGGAGGAGAGAGAGACGGACAGACAGAGAGAGAGAAAGACAGAGAAAGATGGAGGGAGGGAAAGAGGGGGAGAGTGAGGGGGAAAACAGGAAAAGACAGCAAGAGGTGAGGTTTGTGGGGGGTGCAGTGAGGGGGTGGGGGAAGAGACACAGGATCACAGTGACCCGAGCTGGGAATTGAACCCGGGTCCCTGGAGCATGTGAGGCGACCACACTTTATGAAACGAAATCTCGCTCACGGACCGCAAAGTGGGTTCAAGGAAAGAAAGTGGAAACGGGGTCGGGTAAATTCAAGCACTTCAATCACCGAGGCATCGTAGGCTGTGCAGCAAGCGCTGGGGAATGGGGGGAGGATAGATTGGGATTTGATGGCCAGCATCGAGCTGGTGGGTCGAAGGGCCTGTTTCTGTGCTGTGTGACTCCAGATTCTCCTCTCTCTTTTCCCAGGAATTTCTATTTGGATGGGGGTGGTATAGAATTTCCCTGTCTCTGTCTCTCCAGCGTTCTTACCAATCCCAGCACCCCTCCCCTCTCTCTCTCCCCAGACATTCCTGTCTATATTTCATCATTCAATAAAATGTGAAGGAAAACACCAATGTGAATTTTTTTGATTTAATTTTAGGGAGGGAAAGACAGAGAGAGACAGGGAGGGAGGGAGAGAAAGACAGTGAGAGAGAGAGGGAGACAGGGAGGGAGAGAGAAAAAGGGAGGGTAACAGAGGGAGATCAAAGGCAGAGGGGCAGGGAGAGGAGACACACTGGAGGGGGGCTGGGTTAGCGGGGGGGGGGTCCTCTGCTCTGCACTCACAGCCCAGCTCCCCAGTCTCTGGGGAAAAGACCCTCACTCACACCCTCCCAGAAGGTGGGATTTATAAACAGCGGCTGTGTGACTGAGGCTGAATCTGGGCTGTTGTGTTTGAATAGATTTTTCCCAATATAAAGATATTGGAATCTGGCTGCTGCCACATTGCAGTGAGAGAGAGATGTGGCTTTGCAGAAGGAGCTTCCCTCCCCATTTCCCCATGGAAATCCCTGAGAAATAGCAAACGTGGCCCACAACACGTCATTATTTGAAACGGTCAGACAGAAACTTATCAGAGAGAGCATTTTAATCCCCATTCATCCCCAGACGGGGAAACAGAGCAGAGATCAGGACAGATTATCCAGAGTAGGAGAAACCGGGGCAGAGATGGGGTATTGGATATATATAGATAGATCTGGGGGGAAAGCAAAAGAGACACAGAGGGGGCTGGACAGGTTCAGAGATAGAGGCAGAGAAACAGGCAGAGAGAAAGAAACAGCGAGAGACAGAGGGAATGGGAGAGAGAGGTGTGACTGTGCTCGGAGTGGAAGGTTCCCTGTTCATATCGAATGTACAAACAGCCCCAATCCTGGAGTGACTTGTCATTTTTATTTGGGGTGGGGGAGAGATGGAGGGGGGGAGAGCGAGGGAGAGATGGAGGGGGGTGGGGGGAGCGAGGGAGATGTGTGGTTCCCCCATTGCCCATTCACTTTCGCCCAATCCTCCTTAAAAATCACTTTGTATCTGGCCCTGCTCAGACTGTGTGTGTGTGGGATCTTGCTGTGCCCTCATGCTCTGTCCCCCTCCTCCCCTCCCCATATTCCCCGCACTGTGACAGCACCCCACACTTTAAACATGAAAAGATGGAGGGGAAGGAGGGTGGGGTAGAGAGAGAAGGGGTGGGGACTGTCAGGGGCTCAGTGGAGGGGGGTAGGGGGATAGAGACAGAGGCTCTGGGGGTGGGGGGTGTCCTCCTGCAGTGTGGGACTCCCTGTGGGATCCTGATTGCGGCATTCCCAGTCTCTCTCCCTCTCACTGTGAAGCACTCGGGAGGGAGAGGGAGCTGAAATTCAAATTCCTGAGCCTGGGGGAAAGGCTTGTTCTCAATCCCAGAGTCCTGCTTGTGTTTTCAGACAGGGCGCTGGGATTTGTGGGTGTGGATGGAGAAGATTGTTCTATTTAACTGGGGGGTGGGAGAGAGGGGGGTTTGTTCTTTCTACCTGAGGAATAATGCAGCCTCTGTGACTAGGCCGCACTTCACGGCCTAAATCTCAGCAGCACTTTTGCATTCGCTTAATTCCCCTTTAAGTGGCTGAATTCAATGGTTCAATAAAATGTGCAGCAGCCGCTTCAGGGTGGGATTGTGGATTTTCCTGCCCCCCCGCCCCCCTCTCATTTCCCTTTTGATTGTGAGTTTTATTTTAAACGGTCAGACAGAAACTTAGAGAGAGCATTTCAATCCAGATTCACCTCGAGAGAGAGAAACAGAGCAGAGATCAGGACAGGTTATCCAGAGACAGGAGCAGAGACGGGGTATTGGACAGATATAGATCTGTGGGAAGTGTGTAAGAGATGGAGAGGGAGAAACAGAGGGGGGGGGGAGGGGAGAGGTGACTGATAGAAGTGGGAACTTCACTGGGGCCTCCTGTGTTTATTCACTGGCCTGTCTCTGGAGTAAAGCCCCCAGAATGCTTTGACGTGTTTAATAAATTCAATATCGGGACAGTCAGGAGGCAGTTGGAAGTTCATTGCATTTGAAACGTGTTCCCATTTTGTCAGGGTTTAATAATGAGGAGGTGAAAATGAATGTTTCCCCCACCCCCCCCCCCCCCCCCAGTGAGATTGTGAATTTCAGCAAGTCCTGGGATCTTGCTGTGCCTTTTATTGTTTTTAATCAGCTTTTGTTTTGTGTTTAATCAAATTTCACTTTATTTTCTCTTTCTCTCTTCCAAGGAGAATTCCTTTGGAAACTTTGGCGATGCAGAGAGCGAATAGTTTTGCCGTGAGGAATCCTCGGACAAGAGCTATAACCAGAGAGAAAAATATTAATAAAAGTCCCCGTGACTTTGTCGTTCATTTTTATTCACAGATAGACTGGTGGGGCTTTTACACTGAGGGTTAGTGGTCTGTGTGTCAGGGGGAGAGGGTATTCCCAGTGATCCCTGCTCCAATGTAATCCCACAGATTTCAATCCCTCTCCCTGAAGCTCTGTCTGTGCAACTCCCCCATCCTCAGAACTGTTTCTCCACATCTTTCCAATCCCGGTCTCTCCCCATCCTTTATACCTCAGCCTCTCACAATGGCAGCATCTTTCCCTTTTTCTCTCCTTCTCTCTATCTTTCACTCTCTCTCTGAAACTTTGTCACTCTGTCTTGCCAAAGCCCCACTTTCTATTTATCTCGGACATCTCACTTTGTATCTCAGCCTCTCTGGACATGTCTCCCTGTCTCTTTGTGGATCATTTTATCAATCACAGCAGCCTCCTCTCCGTCTCTCTCTCTCTCTGCTCCCCCCTCTATCTCTGCTCCCTCTCTGTGACTCATTCTGTCTGAAGTACAGCAGCATTCTCTCTCACTCCCCATCTCTATATCTTTTCACAATAACTTCATTGCAGTGTTAATGTAAGCCTACTTGTGATTAACGAATAAAATTTTAACTTTAACTCTGCTTTTATTTGTCTCTTATCCCTCTCTCTATCTGCTTCCCTCTCTCTATCTCTCCATCTGCTTCCCTCCATCTATCTCTCTATCTGCTTCCCCTCTCTCTGATCTCTGCTTCCTTGTCTGTGAATCAGTCTGAATTACAGTAGCATCCTCCCCATCTCTCTCTCTCTGATCTCTGCTTCCCCCTCTCTGTGACTCATTCTGTCTGAATTACAGCAGCATTCTCTCTATCTCCATCTCTATATCTCTCTGCTTCTCTCTCTCTCGTGTGGGACGGGCCAGATCACGGGTTTGCTGTTCACAAGCAGCGAAGGCCCAGGAACGCAGAGGGAGGGAATCGGGGGCAATTCAGAGGGATTCAGCACTGCTGAAAGGGGGGAGTGTGTAATACAGGGGCTTGTTCAGAGCCAGGGGCTATTAGACAGAGAGGGAAGGGGCTGGTGGGGGAGGCTGTTGTACAAGTGGGGGGAATATTATAACACAGGCTGACCAGAGTCCGGGGTTATCAGAGAAAGGGGGCAATGGAGGAGGGGGGAGGGGGAATCAGACAGGGGGTCTGTTGTACAGGATGGGGGTGGGGGATGTTATAACACAGGCTGCTCAGTGTCAGGGGAATTAGTCATTTGAACGTTAATATTTAAAATGGGCAGAGTTTCCACATCCAACTCCACCAGGAGCTGTTTACAGGGGGGTGGTGGACGGGGATGGACGCGCGGTGGGAGGGGGGGTGGTACTAATTAGAAAGGGGGGTATCTGTCAGTCCAGAGGCTGTTCACAGGGAGGGAGTGGGAATTTGCCAGGTTGAGAGGGGTGGGGGGGAAAGAGGGGAACTTAGAGGGATACGGGGCTCAGAGGGAAGGATCGGGAGATTTAGAGGGATTGTGAGGAGTGACAACAGATTTGGCTGGAGTGGGGGGGGAATTCATAGAATCATAGAAACCCTACAGTGCAGAAGGAGGCCATTCGGCCCATCGAGTCTGCACCGACCACAATCCCACCCAGGCCCTACCCCCACATATTTTACCCGCTAATCCCTCTAACCTACGCATCCCAGGACTCGAATGGGCAATTTTTTTAACCTGGCCAATCAACCTAACCCGCACATCTTTGGACTGTGGGAGGAAACCGGAGCACCCGGAGGAAACCCACGCAGACACGAGGAGAATGTGCAAACTCCACACAGACAGTGACCCGAGCCGGGAATCGAACCCGGGACCCTGGAGCTGTGAAGCAGCAGTGCTAACCACTGTGCTACCGTGCCGCCCCACGGGGGATTAAAGGGGGAGAGTGGAGAGGGATGTCGGGGGAGACTCAGGGATTGTGGTCGGGAATTAGAGGGATTCAGGGGGATTTAAGGGTCTCATAGGGACTTTGGGATTTAGCGGGGCGGAGAGGGAGGGAATCGGGGGGAATTGAGGGGGATTCGGGAAGGGGGGGCTAAGAGGGGGATTTCTGGGGGTCTGAGGGATACAGGAAGGATTGGGGGGCTTACGGGGATTACAAGACATGGTTTGGTGCTCAGACAGATTGAAGGGGTGGGATTGGAGAGGGAGCAGGATTCGGGGGCAGAGGAATGTGGCGAGGGTGGGGGTGATCTCGGGAGACATTCAGGGGGGATTCTAGAGGAATCTCAGGGGCTCAGAATCTGGGGAGGGTCTGGATGGGGTAGGGAGTCAGAGAGGGAGTTAGCGGGAGGGGAGGGGGAGTCGGGGTGGAGGGAAAGGGATTGAGGGCGGGGTGGATTCATAGGGATTTGGGAGGGGGGAAATTCAGAGAGGGATTTAGGGTGGGGCCTTGCATCAGGGTTAGAATTGGGGGGTGTCGAGCGATTCGGAGCGGGGGGGGTGACTCAGAGGGATTCAGGGGTGGGGAGGACTGAGGAAGGATTGGGTGCAGGCGTCAGGGGGGCTTGGGTTTGGCAGGGGGGCAGAGGGAGCCTTTGGGGGTGGGCTGAGGAATTGGGGCAGGAACTTGGAGGATTCAGGGGGCTGAGAGTCAGATTGGCGGTGGGTGTCAGAGAGATTGAGCGGGGGGAGGGGGTGCTTACAGAGTCGGATGAAAGGAGATGGGGCAGAGGGACAGGGAATCAGATGGGGGAAAGAGGAGTTTTGGGGGGGAATTAGTGGAGATTGAGGGCGGGGGGTTGAGAAGGATTGAGAGTGGCTCAGAGGGCTTTGCCGGTGAGTTCCTGAGAGAGAGTGAGTGGGGGGGTGATTAGAGTGGGATTGGAGAAGATTGGGCAGAGAGGATCGGGGGGAGGGGCAGAGAGGATCGGGGGGAGGGGCAGAGAGGATCAGGGGGAGGGGCAGAGAGGATCGGGGGGAGGGGCAGAGAGGATCGGGGGGAGGGGCAGAGAGGATCGGGGGGAGGGGCAGAGAGGATCGGGGGAGGGGCAGAGAGGATCGGGGGGAGGGGCAGAGAGGATCGGGGGGAGGGGCAGAGAGGATCGGGGGGGAGGGGCAGAGCGGATCGGGGGGGAGGGGCAGAGAGGATCGGGGGGGAGGGGCAGAGAGGATGGGGGGGGAGGGGCAGAGAGGATCGGGGGGAGGGGCAGAGAGGATCGGGGGGAGGGGCAGAGAGGATGGGGGGAGGGGCAGAGAGGATGGGGGAGGGGCAGAGGGGATGGGGGGAGGGGCAGAGAGGATCGGGGGAGGGGCAGAGAGGATCGGGGGAGGGGCAGAGAGGATCGGGGGGGAGGGGCAGAGAGATTGGGCAGCAGGGAGGGTTAGAGGGGTTTAAGTGGAGGGATTTAGAGTGGGTTTCTGGAGTGGGGATTTAAGGAGGGGATTGGGGGGAAGCTGGAGGCGGGGAGGAAAGCTGGGGGGGGGAGAGGGGAATTTGGGGGTGAGAGACTGAGGGCGGGGGGTTTAAAAGGATTGGGAGTGGGTTCAGGAGAGGGGTTCGGGGGGGATTGAGCTGAGAGGGGAATCTATAGGGCATTGGCAGGAAGGGGAGGGGGGATTCAGCAGCGGGTTTTGGGTCTGTTGGTGGGGGGGGGCAATGTCGGGGGGGGCAATGTCGGGGGGGGCAATGTCGGGGAGGGCAATGTCGGGGAGGGCAATGTCGGGGGGGGCAATGTCGGGGAGGGCAATGTCGGGGAGGGCAATGTCGGGGGGGGGCCATGTCGGGGGGGGGCCATGTCGGGGGGGGGCAAGAATGTCGGGGGGGCAATGTCAGGGGGGGGGCAATGTCGGGGGGGGTAGGCAATGTCGGGGGGGGCAATGTCGGGGGGGGGGCAATGTCGGGGGGGGCAATGTCGGGGGGGGGGCCATGTCGGGGGGGGGCATGTCGGGGGGGGGCATGTCGGGGGGGGCAATGTCGGGGGGGGCATGTCGGGGGGGGCAATGTCGGGGAGGGCAATGTCGGGGAGGGCAATGTCGGGGAGGGCAATGTCGGGGAGGGCAATGTCGGGGAGGGGCCATGTCGGGGGGGGGGCATGTCGGGGGGGGGGCATGTCGGGGGGGGACATGTCGGGGGGGGGCCATGTCGGGGGGGGGGGCATGTCGGGGGGGGGGGCATGTCGGGGGGGGGGCCATGTCGGGGGGGGGGCATGTCGGGGGGGGGGCAAGAATGTCGGGGGGGGGGGATGTCGGGGGGGCAATGTCGCGGGGGGGGGCAATGTCGGGGGTGAATGTCGGGGGGGAATGTCGGGGAGGGTTAGGGCAAAGTCGGGGGGGAATGGGGGGACAATGTCAGGGGGGGGAGATTGAGAGAGAAAGAGATTGAGAGGGAGAGAGATTGAGGGAGAGAGATTGAGAGAGAGAGATTGAGAGAGAGAGAGATTGAGAGGGAGAGAGATTGAGAGGGAGAGAGATTGAGAGGGAGGGAGATTGAGAGGGAGAGAGATTGAGAGGGAGAGAGATTGAGAGAGAGAGAGATTGAGAGAGAGAGACATTGAGAGGGAGAGAGATTGAGAGGGAGAGAGATTGAGAGGGAGGGAGATTGAGAGGGAGAGAGATTGAGAGGGAGAGAGATTGAGAGAGAGAGATTGAGAGGGAGAGAGATTGAGAGAGAGAAAGGTTGAGAGGGAGAGAGATTGAGAGGGAAAGATTGAGAGGGAGACAGATTGAGAGCGAGAGAGATTGAGAGCGAGAGAGATTGAGAGCGAGAGAGATTGAGAGGGAGAGAGATTGAGAGGGAGAGAGATTGAGAGCGAGAGAGATTGAGAGCGAGAGAGAGATTGAGAGAGAGAGAGATTGAGAGGGAGAGAGATTGAGAGGAAGAGAGATTGAGAGGGAGAGAGATGAGAGGGAGAGAGATTGAGAGAGAGAAAGATGGAGATGGAGATTGAGAGGAGGCTGCAAACAAGAGAGAAAAGCAGAGCTGAGGCGGGAAAGGTGCAGACAGAAAGTGAAGAGGTTCATACTCACCATCGCACATGTTTTCCCTCGGTGATCTCTCCAACTCCTTCCATCCCCTCTCCCATGGTGGGGAGAGAGATCCAGGAACAGGGGCTTTGTGCTGGGAAAGGGGGGGTTAAAATATCAGAGCTGGAACTCCATGCAAGCACACACT